>NW_010125684.1:0-33726 GCF_000699245.1 Pterocles gutturalis | reverse complement strand
TTCCTGCTTTCATACTTGTCGTGGATATCTCCAGCCAGCTCCACCCGGCAGAAGTATCTTTCGCTGTCGCTCCAGGTCAGATTGTCAATCCTGATGGAAAGGTCCTTGTGCCGGGGGTTACCCAGCAGTTTGTATTTGTTTTTGTAGCTGATGGCAGTCTTACAGAGCTCGCTGGTGCTCTGACTTACACATTTGAAAACTACTGTGCCGTTGTAAGGTTCCTTGATCCTCCAAATGGCAGTGAGGGTCCGGTCAAACGTCTTGTAGGGATGTGTGAAAGTACAGGGCAGGATAACCATCTTCCCAAGTTCACCGGTAACATCAGACGGGACATGAACGGACCAGCCATTGGAGTGCACACCTAGAAGTGAAAAGGGATGATCTGATTTATCTAGAGTGTTTAAGGGAAGAGGGAAATTGGGCATCCTTCCTACATCTGCTCTGTGGTTGCTCAGAAATTGGATGCTCTGTTCCCCAAGGTGGGCCCTGTGCTGGTTGGCATTCTTGCTGAGGACTTGCAGATGATTGCACAGCTGTGGCTGGATTTGGTACCACTCTGCAGCAGAGCCAAGGAGACCAGCTTGTTCGTGTTGCAAGTGATTTCATTCCTCAGCAGACCTTTTGTTTGTCAAGCGAACAATAGCATCTCAGGTTGTTTAACACAGTCTTTTGCAGTTAACAGAGATTTATGTGCTTTGAGGAGCAAACTTATTTTTTCTTAAAAAAAAAATAAATTTGCATGTATTCTAGTGGCTTTAGGCACTGAAGTGCAGTCCCTGCGTTTAAGTGCATGCACACGTGCACTCCTAGCTCTGAAGTATGTCAGGAAAACTCAAGGTCTCATCTGTTTCGCTTCCCCAGGAATCAACAGCATCAATAAACAGCACCTCTAGGCAGCAATTTCCATATAGATATGTGTATCTATGTACTGTCTTGCTGATTGCAACAGCTGGAGCAGCAGACTGTGGCTTCAGGAATGTCTGTAGCGATGTTCCTGTCTCATAAAACTCACTTGATGGCTTCATTAAATCAGGAGCTTTCCCCTCAGTAGCTGAGGATAACTATGAGAAATGTCAGTAATGGCCATCCATCCCTGGTCTGGCTGACTTCACTGTGGTCTGTGGGCATTCAGCTTTTGGGTTACTCACGTAAACTCTACGATAAGATTTTTTGCTTGTTCATGTATCTGTTCTCTGTAATATTTGACAAATGCCTTGGTGCCGGTGCAGCTCGTATTAATCTGTTGTGTGCTGCACAATGGACAAAGGCCAACAAAGGACCGGTTCTCTGTCATTAGGTTATTTATCTGGAATCAGGGCTAAGCCGGTATTTTGATCACTGAGATCTGGACTTGGGCTGCCTTGTCATTATAATGATACAAGAACCTTTTGCAGCCTAGGTAATCTAATATACAAGGCTCCATGAAGGACTTGGAGCACAAAGACCTGGCAGTGAAAACAGAAAATGCTATTGCTTTCTAGTTTGTATCATGTTATTTTATTTATTTTACAGCATGTCACTGTAACTCCTTACTTTTGGAGAACTGCAGATCATGTGCTTTTGAATACATGACTTTTTTCTGCCACCTTTTGGCTTGCATGTTTTTTTAAATCTTAAGCAAAGAAAGTTATTTTTAGCATATAAACATGCCCTTGCCTTCCACACGAGAAATAATGTTAAAAATAAGTGCTTCTGCTGTTCCCAGCTTCACCCATTTTTATGGAAACACATTTTTCTCAGTTTATGAGTGGAAGGAGTTGTCAGTATCTTCTGTATAATTTAACCTGAACCTTAAAGCTTCAGCGTGGTAGGTCTTCCATGGCTTCCTCCTGCTAATATCCAGCCTCTGTTTGTTCCTGCTCATTGTTAATGGAAGGGTCACGAAGACAGTAACAAGAGCTGGAGACCACCACAGACGTGAGCCTTGCTCTAGCAAACACTATTTGACAATATATCTAAGCAAATCTCATTAACTTTAATGGAACTTAAGTGCATTCCTGAAGTTAAACGTGAGCTTCGGTGCTCAGTGGAGCTGGAATAAATTGTGTCTGTTGCATAATAACTCTTAGGAACGTGAAACAACACTTTCGGGTGATGATGGTCATGCTGCATCCAACTGACAATTCAGGGGAAAAGTTAGATGAAGAACACCCTGCTTGAGTTAAAAAAGAAAGAAAAAAAAAAAGGCAAAAACCACCAAACCAAAGACTTCTGACAGTTGCAGAATCAAGCTTTTGAGTTTTTTCCCATTTTCCCACATGCACCTGGAATTTCACGGTGCTTTTAAGCAATACGATGGATGGTGCAGTTCTTGGAGGGTTTATTGTCCCAGGCAATTCCCCTGGCACTTTGGCTAGAGTGAGAAGAAAAGCCCTGCTCAGACAGGAATTTGTTGCGAGCTCGGAACTCACCCTTCCTGGAGATGCGAAGGAGGCACAGAAGAAACACACCGAACTCTCTCATGCTGGTTGATGCTCTCCACGGAGGTCTATCTGCAAACCAGAACTGTCTCTACTACATCTGAGCTGCCAGTCATGCAGTCACAAAACATTTTTTTTTTTTTCCAGGGATGGAAGAAGTTGTGGTTTTCCTCTCCTTGGAGGGAATGAGTCGTCCAGCTGAACCAGCTCTGGCTTCAGATATTAATAGTTTTGTGGTCAGTCATGTGAAGAAATCCAACCGAGGGAATCAGGGTATTACCATTTTCCATCTAAAGGAAGGGGACTGCAGATTAGGGTGAGAAACACCTGGTCCATGTGTGGGAAGGTGCAAGAGGGGCTGGCTTTCCAGTGCTACCAACTCACCCATCTGGAGGAAGTCCTTGCAACCTGCCTAAGGAGGTGGCAGGTGAGACCCTTGCTCTCCTGGCTTGGTGTAGTTCATCCTCCTGCACCTGGAGCCTGCAAAACAACTGTTTTACCCCTTGTACTCACTGGTTGTTGTCATCCCCAGGTGTGAAAAAACCCTCTCTCTTTTTTCAAAACCATCTGAACACTTGTGCCAAGGTGCAGCGGTGGAAGAGTGCTCTGGAGTCCCCTGGTACCCTGCTCTGTCCACCACCCTGACGAATTGCTATTCCTTCTTTTTACAAGGGCATATAGTGACAGGATGAAGGGTAATGGATTTAAACTGGAAGAGGGAAGATTTCGACTTGATATTAGGAGAAATTTTTTCCTGTGAGGGTGGTGAGGCAGTGGCCCAGGTTGCCCAGAGAAGCTGTGGATGCCCCATCCCCGGGGGGGTTGTTCAAGGCCAGGCTGGATGAGGCTTTGAGCAACCTGGGCTAGTGGGAGGTGTCCCTGACCATGGCAGGGGGTTGGAACTTGATGATCTTTGAGGTCCTATCCAACCCAAACCATTCTGTGATTCCATGATTCTCCTCCTTGTTGTTAACCTGAGAAATAAGATGAACCCCAACTTTTCTCTCCTCTCATCTTGGCAGCTACAGTAGGGTCCCACTGCCTCTCTTCTGGTTGGGGGCGGGGCAGCAGCACCCAAATGATTCCTGTTGTCAGCAGCGATGGGTGCGCAGCCACTGGAGGGCTCCCAGACCCAGGGTAAGATGCTGCTGCTGAGTCAGTGCTGCCAATTCTGCTGAGCCAAGAGCCAGGGGCTTTCCTTGGCCAGCAGTGTCGGGGCACCCATTTGCTCCTCACCTCTTCTCCTTAAACTCTTCTTAGCTTACTGTTCAATAGCTCCCGAAGAAGGAAATTTAGTAACATTAGGTGTGTTCACTGCTTTCTGAACCCTTTCTTTGCTCTGGTTAAAGTTAAGAGTGTCTGTGAAGGGGGGGGGGGGTTTCTGTTTTCCCAGACTTTTTGGAGGAGGCTCTGAGAGTACCTAGCTATTATTTACAGTGGCTTGGACCTGTTGCTACTCAGCAGAGTGGGGTATTATTTCAACAAATGACAAAGAGCCCTGCTCAGTCCCTATGCATGTCCTCCTGGAGCAGGAGGATCAGCACCCAGTGCTCTGACTACTTTGCAAACTGTCCTTAATAGCTATTAAAAAATGGTCAAGGTAAAAAATAGTTGCAGTTAATAGTTAGTATGAACTCCTTCTCTAATGTTTTACTCCAGCATCTCCTAGACAAATATGTGGTAAATCAGTGTGGAAGTATGAATCCTTCAGGTTGTATCTCTAAACGGATTTTATTTTCAGACTAGGAGATGGCTATTTCAAAGAAGCATTTTAATGTTTGAAAATGCAGAGTTGAAAATATATAGCTGAAAATGTGAAGTATTTGAAATCAGCCAAAACAATTTTGTGAACAAAACCATCCGTGGCTATATGATCCACAAACTCTATCTGTGACCTTTTTTCCCAGTTCTGTGCTTCAATAATATCTGAGATTTCTGTAAGGAGAGCTGTTTCTGGTCCAACACCAAAACCAGGATGCCTTCCATATTCATCAAATTCTGTTTTTCTTCCCAGTAAATCTCTTTTAAGGGCTGTAGGTAATGACAGCGATTGTTATGCTACTTTACTAATACCTTCCCTTAGTTCTTGTACAGAAGCAATGATTGCAGCTCCAGTTGCAGAGACATGCCAGTTTCTGGTGCTTTGTTGTGCTTTGAAAATACATGGAAACTGGAGAAAGGGAAAACAATGAAATTTGTGGGTTTTCCCACAAATTTGGAACCCGTGCGTGAACCCATTTAAATAAAAAGAACCTGTAAATAAAAACTAAAGGAACGTGTAAATACAAGTACCAGTGTAATGTTGACCAGTGGCACATTTTCAGACAAGGATGGGAAGTGTTATGCCTGTCCTGCTGATGGTATGGCCAGTGGATGGTGTGGTCTTTGGCATATGAGGGGAAGTATCTCATGTCCTTGTTGCCTTCATGACTGTGTCTGGTCCTGTGAATAGCAGCCCTGGGGTTTTGAAGGCCAACATCAGCCTTTGCTCCCTGGACTTTGCCTCTTTTGGCTTCCCTGGGTCCAGGTGTTGGTCCTGGGAAAGGTGAGACTTGGTGGCACTGTAAGGAATTATATGCCAGACCATATAGGTTGCAATTCTGATGGAGAAAGCGCAGAAGGGAGAGGATGATGTGGAAATAAACTGATTAAGGTGACCAGTGGCTCTATGTTGCTAATGCAAATGTTTTACTGGACCCACAGCATTTCCCAGCTCCTTTTCACCTTGTTATTTGAGCCCTTTGGACTCATCAGAAGCTGCTCCATACCACCCTGTGGGCTTCTCCACCGACCGCTGTGTTAAACTGCCATGGTCTGAGCATCCGTCTGGTCCTGAGGGGTGGTGATGTGCACACAGGTTGCAACACGTAGTTGGAGATGGGCATGGTAGAGCTCATGCCTCCTGGGTCCCACGTTCGTCACTGAGGACCTCCACAATCAGCGTTTCTGGGTGGCTGTACCTGTGCTGATAATGCACCTGCTTATTTAAGGACCAGAGTGGAGCTTCCTTCCCTTGGGGTCTTAATTCCAGCTTCAAAGTTTTCTGCTTCCATTACTTCAGCAGCATGTGTAAGTCCTGCCCCTACTCCTTCAAGTGTGCCAATCTGCACACGTTCAACACAAAAGCCTTGTGTTTTGTCAAATCTGACACTCTTCCCTGGACGGACTGGGTCTGTGAAGGAGCTGGGAGGTAAATCCAGGACACCAGAGGAGTTTTCCCTCCCTCTGGTCTCTGCCGGCTGAGCAGGAGAAAGCTGAGCCGTGCTGAGCTGCTACGAGCTGCCGATTTCCCCGTGTGACGAGTTCATCCTCACTGAAAAAAAAAGAATAAAATCAGCAAGTATAGCTACAGCGCAATGAAAGTAGAAGGGGTGGGAGGGCTGGAGGGTGTCAAAGCCACACACCATTCCTTGTAGGCGACACTGATCCTGCTTCCTGGCATTGAGTGCCGCTACAGAGCATGGTCACCACTGTTGTCAAGCTCCTGATGATTCAATTTGGATGTCTACAGGTTGGGTTGACCACTTGTGGTGTTCTCTTAGCCCCTTACAAATGCTCCTTACCTGGGAAACTCTCCTGCCTGCCATACCATGGCTGCAAGGTCTTGGGCTGTTCCATCACGAAAGCTGCAGTGGCGAATTGATGGAGCAGCAACAAGGGTGCTGGTGAGCCCTTGTTGTCTCTGGTGAACATCAGCTAAAGAAAGTTAGATGTGTATTTGAGTACGTTTTGCCCAGTGGGCAATTACTGTATGGAAAACAGCTTGGATCTGATCATGGGCAGAGCATCAGGGATGGAATAAGAAATAGGATGCGTCTCTCTAGTAACTTGTTGTCTGTTGACTTCTGCAGTCGTGTCCATGTATCGCAATGAAGAAAGAGGTCTGGTGTCCCAGACCTGTGTGTTTCTGCTGCCTGTACAAAGCCTCTGCTATGACCAGGAAGAACCAGGTTTGGGACGTGGTATGCTCAGCGTTGCCTGTACCAAGGTAGATGGGTCAAAACCATTGTGAGAATGAGCCTGGGGCCATGATAATGCTGATGGCCACCTTCTCCAGGAAGCACTAGGGCTCAAGATAAGGCAACTTTTTTTTGTAGGCTTGCTGAGTTTACAGTGGGGCTGTCTCATCTTAGCACTGAGCTTGGTCCCAGGCTTAACCAGCAGTGTAGATACACCTGATTTCATCATGCCCCGAAGTGCCTGATGTGGCCATTGAGAATGCCAACCCTAAGAGACCTTTGACTCCCAAGGGGTATTAGTGTACTTGCTTAATAATAGCAACAGAAAGTTTTAGCCAGCCCTTTGATTTGACCTAGGTACTGAAATACCATATGTGGTAGGAAGGAGTTGAGGGAAGGTACAGCCCCTCAGCCCCTTCCCAGCCACTGGGCAAGCTGGGAGGAAAGCTGAGTTGTAGACGTGAAGCCAAGCTGGCAACGTAATAAGTCAAGGCTGAGTGATCGTTCTTTCTAATGAACAGTGTTCAGAGGCAATATTCTTTGACAGCCTTGACCTGATTGTCCAAGGATTGTCTACACTGCTGTTAAATCTGCAGCTGGGTCATAGGCAGAGGGAAGTGTGTTTTAAGGGCATTGTAGACACTTTTTGCCTTTAAGGGGAGCACTGCAAATAATTTTTGTAGGTAGCTCATAACCTGTATGAAGGGCAGGCAGTGTAGGTACTATTGAAAGAGGAGACCTTTACTTGAATTCTTGGCAGAGCCTGTCAGTGCAAGATCAGCTCCTTGTCTAGCTGGGACAGAAATTAGGTGAGATGAAGTGAGATGAAGATGACGATGAACTTTCCTTCCTGTGATGGAGTGGCCTGCCCATGGAAGAGCCAAGAGAAGGAATAATTTTTGTTCTATGGCTGGAGTTCTCCAGAAGACAGGGGATGGGATTGTGTTGCTGTTTGATCTTATATGGGGCTCTTCTAAAGTTCAGTTTGCTCAATGGGCATGATATTTTGGTCAATGCAGGCAACAGAACTGAATAGGATATGCTGATAAAGTATTACTGCTTTTGTGTTTACTCTTTACCTTCACCTCAGGAAACATTTCTGGTAGTAAATGGAACATTAGTGTGGGTTGACGGTTGGACTTGATGATCATTGAGGTCTTTTCCAACCTTAATGATTCTATGATTCTATGATTTAGTGACAGTAAATGGCAAACTGTTTTGAGTACACCTCCAGCATGCTCAGTCCTGCCTTCAAACCACAATGCTTGTGCGTGTCTGTGTTGGTAGGTACCCAAAGCCGGCAGTTTCTCTTCCTGTCTTGTTGGTACTGGGATCTGCTGGGTCAGAAGGTCCCAGTGATGGAAGTGCCAGGAGGAGGCATGTGATTTGTAGCATTTACTTTTGTTTCCTCTGGTCTCTGATAACATAGAACGTTCCCAAAGAGCCAGTGCTAACACTTTCAGGCCAATGTAACCTTTTCTTAATTGTACTATTGCCATAACCTCATACGGCCCTTTAGATACCAACTGAGATAAGGTCCCTGCCTAGGAGAGCTTGCGCTCTTTAACAGTGATGGATGATGACATTGACTCCTGGGATTAAGATCAGAGGCTGATAACGTGGAGGAGAAGTGTTATGGGGAGTGCATTGTTCTTATCAATTCTCACCACACGCGGGGCTGAAGTGAACAATAGATCAATTTACATCACTTAATGCACCCTGCTCACAACCGTCTGTGCAAGAGGCTGTTGACTCACCAGCAGGACCTTGCTGAAAGCTCAGGGTTCCTGTCCAGGCAAGATTAGAAAATGAAGTTGCACTGGAGGAGGGAAGCAGCTTGATACCGAGGTGGCAAAGTGAGGGAAGCTGAGGAAGTATGGTTGGAAAGTGGGGTGAAGAAGAGATGCGCAGCTTGGGGTCAGGCAAAGACGATGCTACAGTGGTGGAGAACAGCAGAGTATGGGTGATGACGAGAAGCTGGCTCTTCCATGAGTTGGCCACTTCTATACAACCATTTCTCTCCACTCCAGTCTTGAACCCTCTTTATGGATTGTGACCTTTGGTCATGGTCCCTTGGTCCCACATAGTCCCACAGTAGGATGGAGCCAGGGCATCAGTGAGATGATATTTGGTCATGCTGCAGGGTGAATAAAATACTGGTAGTCTAAAGCTGGGAATCAGGTAAAGCAGGTGGAGAGGGGAACGTGCTGGTTAGGAGTGGATGGGATGAATGGAGCGAGCAGTTACGGCACTTCCTGGCAGGCGGGACAGGTGGGTTTCTCACAAATCCCTGCTTCTTGCATGACGTCTTCAGAGACCTTAGCCAAGTTAACCAGAGAGGCTCTGCAGTCCCTGGAGGCAAACTCTTCCTGGGGTTTCCACTATCCGTTGGGTTGGGTGTGAAGTTTGTCTTGGTGTGTTTGAAAATCAGTGTGCCTTGTCTTCAACTACCTAAAGAGTTAAAAGTATGTGACCCTAGATTGCCTGTGTTGTAGTTTCCAGTAGTAAGAAGGGAAAGGATGTTTTTATTTCTGTTAGGGAACTGGGTGATGAAAACCATCCACAGGTAGGCTTGCAAGGAATAGAGTTCACGTGGCTGTGTCCTAGGAGAGGTTTTGGTGTAGCCCGTGTTGGGGAAACAGAGTCAAGTCCTTGTAGGCAAAAGGATAATCATGTTGTAGAAAGGTTAGTCCATGATTTAGCAAGGGAAGGAAGAACAGACACGTGCATCCTCTGAGGTGCAATCACTCATTTGGCTGTCGGGCTTGATTATTTTGAATAATCAGGACTTTGGCCCTTTTTCTCTGAGTGTATAAATGATTCTCAGTTATCCCTTGAATGTTTCTGGATGGGTTCCCAGAAGAACTTAAATCCTGACTGGCTTCATGACATGTCTGAAAGCAACTTTCTTCTCCAGCACTGGTATGTGGTCACCTCTCCCACGATCAGGAGAAATCTGGCTGCGTGTATTTGAGGAGCACATGAACAACTCCACATGGTCTGGAGTCAGAGCTGTTTGGGCACATTTCTTTCATCTGAAAGCACGGGTTTCTGCAAGTCTTAACAAATAGCCGTCATTCTTTGAAAGGACAATGGAACAAACGTGTGCAAAAACTCACCGGCGTGATTATCGGTCCCATCGCAAATGTGGCCTCTGTTACCTCCGTAGCTTGATTACGTAAATCTGCAACATGCAGGTTAGTGGCCTTCTCTGGGGTAAGGATTGTTGTAAGGACAATGTGCCTTTCCAGTCCTTGCTGACATTCCTCCTCTGCTATCGTAGACTAGAAAAGTCCTTGGCCTGCCATGTGCTCTAGCTGGAAGCGTGGCACTGGTTTTGCCTGGTTGGTCTACACGAGTCTGGTGGTTTTTTTGCAGAATTGCCACCCTGGGAGGCAGCAAAATGCTTACAGCTGTGACTTTCAGCTACACTGGAAAGGACCTGATGAGTGGTCTGACTTGGTGAGAATGTTTCACAAGGTCCCAGCAGAGTTTAGGATGGAGTTACGTGTGTTGAAGATGAGAGACAACTTCTGCTTACAGGAGATATCAGCCAGGGGAAAGGTTTTCTTCTGGAATTTTCATTGCAGGCAAATTATAAAACAGTAAACATTTTTGTATTAAAAAAAAAAAAAGCTTCTCTTATTCAGAGAAGAAAGTCTAGATATCTCAATCCAACTAGGACTATTTATTAAGCACCTTTGGTGTAATTTATTTCTGTGATACACCTCCACTTCTTCTCAGCACATCTGCAAACGTCTCTGGGATAAAGATAGATCTCCTTTCCTGCTCTTTTCCTGCTGTTCCGCTCTTAATCCCCAGCACGACTTTCAGTTCACAACATCTATCATTTGGTATGTTAGTGGGCATTTGTTCTTTCAAAACTAATGTATCAGCCTTCAGCTTTGGCTTAGTAAAATAAAAAATAGTAACGTGGCAAATTCATCCCAAAGCTGCATCACTCATGTTTTGGCTAAATGTAATCTCATGCTCCGTTATGTAAAATCCCCTCTATGTTTTGGATGGACTGGTCTGTCTGATGCACTGTTGCATGCATACTCTCTTTCCTCAATCAATTTTTTGTTTCATGTTTTCCAGTTCAACCAGTGTAACCAAAGGGTGTCTTCTGTATCATATGGATGAAGCGTGATCAAATGGTATGTTGTCATTCTCCACCCCACAGAGACAAAATCCTGTGCCTTTGGGTGTTTTAGGAGAGAAATGGATGGTATGTACTTTCCACCAAGCTGCAGAGGGCAGCGAGGGTTGAGTGAACTCCAATGAGAGTCCTGCTGGTGGACACCGACAGATGGACACGTATAGATGGACACAGCTGTGGCAGGAACGTGGGTGTTGGGAGTGCTGGGCACTGTTATCATGCAGAGCACAGCAGGATTCAAGCCTTGCCTGACCACAGAGAAATCTAAAGGGTAATGACAGGCAAGGCAAGTTGAAAAAGACTTTGATATGTTTTCCTTTTAGAGATGAGAAAGAAAAACACCTAAGGTTTGCCTGGTAAGTGTGTAGTCAGAGGCACATATGTTGGGTTCTTATGCAGGGTGTTCAGTACAAAGTCAGAGAATCACAGAATGGTTTGGGTTGGAAGGGACTTTAAAGATCATCGAGTTCAAACCCCCTGCCATGGGCAGGGACACCTCCCACCAGCCCAGGTTGCTCAAAGCCTCATCCAGCCTGGCCTTGAACCCCTCCAGGGATGGGGCATCCACAGCTTCTCCGGGCAACCTGGGCCACTGCCTCAACACCCTCACAGGAAAACATTTCTTCCTAATATCTCCTCTAAATCTACTATCTTCTTCTATTCACATCATTTTGTAACTTCCCTCTATGTTTCTTAGAAGCTGTTTTCAAGCTTTGTTTTCTCTTTAAATCGCTTGCTCTTTCTGTGTCTCATAAGCAGTGAGTATGGAAAGGGAAGGTAGCGTGAGATTATTAGAATGGCCTCTTCAATAGAAAAGAAAGTTCAAAGATAGAGATGTGGCCCTTAATTCCCTTAATTTAATTTGTTTTAAAATAATAATAAAAAAATCTATTGCTAGGGGACCATCAAAAGATTTTCTATAAAGTTGAAAATGACACTGTTGGGTTGTCCTACACTTTGGTATGCCTATGTGGTAGGAGAGCATAGTCAGTACCATGCAGTACTATGAGCAGTGCTTTCATCTGCAGCAAATCCTTTGTGCAGCAATGGAGTCTGCAGTTGCTGATTGAGATTTCTTAGAGTATCACAGCCTCTCCCTCCAAAACTATATACATATACTACGGTGTGTTTTATAGCTCCTTGATGGCTCAGGCACTGGGACTGTTTTCTGGTTGAAAAAATTCCTTCTTTTCCTTCTCCGTGTGCCATGACAGGGACACACTTTTCCTGGTATTATTTCTTTAATTATACTAGTTACCAAATCTGATCCTTAACCTCCCACTGATCCCAACCTTATCCAATTAAACTGATGACTGATACAAGAATGTTTAATCTGAAGTGAGGGGATTTGTAGTTTGTCAGTTTTTTAAGCCCATGGTTCCCATCCATTTGCTAATCTATATATTTTCATGGGAGGCAAAAGAAAGGAAATTGCAGATTTTCATAGAAGGTGTTTGCATTTGAACTCTCAATTTTGCAGTCATGTGCACATGCAGTTTTATTCCACCCACAAAAATAATCTCATCGACCTCAGTGGGCCGAAAAGGGGAAGCAAGTGCTCTGATGTTGCAAGTGCACCCAAGCCACGTTTTCTCCCACAGGTCCTTCTGCTTGATTGCAAGACCAATTTTGTTGCTCGCTTCTAAGCGTTTGAATTTGTTGTGGGAAATCCTTCTCATGGCTGTGGGAGATGTTCAAGACCAGGCTGGATGAGGCTTTGAGCAGCCTGGGCTGGTGGGAGGTGTCCCTGCCCATGGCAGGGGGGTGGAACTCGATGATCTTTAAAGTCCCTTCCAACCCAAACCATTCTGTGATTCCGTTGATTCTATGTGCTCTGTATTTCAAGCTCCCTAGGTCAGCTTGGAATACTGGTATTGTGGGCAGGATTTCATCCCACCTCAGACTGGATATTGTTGCCCCACTCCCTGAGGCTCTTTTTGTGGCACATGAGCTCGTATGTCACGTTTGCCCTTTCAGTCTCCCTTTTGCTGGTTCTCGGTGCATCCTTCAGCGATACCCTTGGGTGATGCCTGGAACCACCCAGTTGCAGAGTTACTCGTGTTCCCTCTCCCTCTTTATTTCTGTTCCTCTTTTTACCCCAGGAAATCAGGAGGGCTCAACCTCATGGTAGGTAATTTTAACCTTCAAAGCCCCTTTGCAAGTGAAACATATTTAAATATTAGGTGGTGTGGGAAGTGCTGAGGAGCCAAGAGAGTTCCACGCTGCTTGCTGATCTGGGTCTGGGGGGATGGTGGTTGACAATGGCTGGGACTGTGCTGCAGCTCAGTCTAGCAGGGTGGGTGCCTGGGTGCCAGCACCCGATCCTTTTCATTTACCAGTATGAATGTAGCCTTTGGGGACCTAAGCCCAAGTCTATTCCGGTTCTGTGAAATACTAAGGCTTCCAACTCCTGCTTAGACGTTTTCATGTGTGGGAAAACTACCCTGGTCTACCTTTGAGAGTCAGCAGAGTGAGGGTCTCAAGTCATTGGCGTTGGTTTTGCTTTGGTAAAACCAAACAAAACCCGCAACAGTCCTGGAGGATCAGATAAATGATATTGTGTTGTTGCACATCCCCGAATTTGAGCATCTAAAATGCTGGTGTGCTGCACTCATAGCTCTTGCTTTTGGTCCTGCTGCCACAACCAACTCTTGCATCTGGTCCTTGGGTAACCTGGGCTGAAAGTCTCTTTCTCCCAGTTCAGCATCACCGAGGGAGTAGCATATTTTCTGCACAGCTAAATATTGGCCTCTTGTGCACTTGCCCAGATACTGATTTGCTTTGGGGAAGGGGAAATGTGGGCTGTAGACCACATCTTGGTACCACTAGTGGTGTCTGCTTTGGGAAGGGAGAGGAGTGGGCTCTGCTGATAGAAATCTGCTGGTCCTTGCTCAGCATCCCATGATTTCTTGTCTTAAGTTGTCTTTTTTATTTTATTTTTTATTTTTTTATTTTAGAAATGTTAAACGCAGCGACTTCTCTTTTTAATACATGATCCTAGCACTGGGAGAGAAGTAGTCTAGGAAAGAACTCCAAAACTCCTGCCCAGTATAAATGTTTTTTATGAATCTGATATCACCTGTGTGCCAAAAGCAAGAAGGCAATTGAAAAAAATTTCTTAGTTGAACAGTGTTTATTTGATGTAAAGAAAAAAAAAAAAGAGTACAGTTTCAATAATAAGACAAATTAGTCCTGTTAACAATGACTGCTTTATGAACCATGATGCGACAATATTCTGACTGATATCCATGACAAATTACCGAATAACTGTTATTTTGCATGGGGTGATGGGAAAAATGAATTCTCTGGATAGCGTAAAAATAAAGAATTAATTCTGAATGACATGCAAATTCTTTCTAATGGCTGAGAGATGGCCTTCATCTTTTGTTGGTTTTCTCTTCTGTGCATATGGTTTCTTTACGGTGCTGCCAAAATATCCCTGTTGCTCAGCAACAGCAAACTGAAATAACACCAGGCGGAGGGATCCTTTGGCTGATCCTGCCTCCTGTACAGGAGACTTTGCACTTGTACGTTTAATAAGTTATTGATGCAGCAAAATGCCGTAAGTACAAAGAGTGGAATGTAGAAGTTTCCTAAATATCCCCTTACACTGATTTCATCATTTTCTTTTCCAACACCTCCTAAACTATTTATTCAAGAGGGAAACTGTCTTTGGAAGAGCTTGGTGATGATAAATAGAGGAAAACTTATGCCAAACTCAAAAAAGTATGAATATTTGCTTTAAAAATTAGTGCCGCACGGTATTATGTAGGTATTTACCTGGTAAGACATAGGAAATGGTACATTTTTACAAGTGCTCTCTGGACCATCAGTCGTACAGAAATACTGTCAAACATCTGAAAACCTAATGCTTCACCAGAAAATACTGCCAGCAGTTCATCCCAAATATTTTTCACTCCAATCTTTCTCATGTTCGTATAAAGACTCGGTGTTTTTCTCCCAACCTCAAAAATCAGCAGTAGCACTATTCACAGGTTACTTTTTATTTCTTTTGCCACAAGAAGAACTGCTTTTCATCTCACGACCAACAGCCTGGTCTAGTTGAAGATGTCCCTGCTTGTGGCAAGGGGAATTGGACAAGATGACCTTTAAAGGTCCATTTCAACCCAACCCACTCTGATTTTAGGACATTACTCCACATAGGCTATTGCCAACTGAAGGACCTGAGCATACGGAGTATTTTGCGGTGAGATATGGAGTAAATAAGTAAATACGGAGTACCTAGCGTGTTATGTGCAAGGTTAGCTTCCTCCTTACCTACCTGCAGACCCCAGGAGCCTGTGCAGAGGTGGCACAAGGGTGGTCTGCTGCAGAGCTCTGCTATGGCCACCAGTCCTTCAACTGTTCTCTTCCCATCACAGTGCAGGGGGAAACATCAAAGCAGCAAATTCGTCAGCTGGCTGGGACAGTGCAGCATTTTGCTACTTGATATTTGTGGGCTGAGGGGGTCGGTGTGGGGAGAGGGGTCAAGAAGATCAGCTCAGGTTGGTTCTACTTGTGCACTGACTGAATTGAGCTGTTTTATTGCATAGGAAAGGGACAGCAACGACTTTGCTGCTGTTCTCTCCTTTGCTAACCCACGACAAAGTTGAAGTATTTAGAAAATTTAAAAAATCTAGAAAAATATTATTTTCAATGGCATTTGCTTTCTTGGCCTTGAGTTTACATACTTTTCTCTGCAACTGGCCTGAAACTTTTTTTTTTTTTTTTCTTCATTAAATGTTAGAGCCTAGTCCAAACTAAAAGCTGGGGCTGGAAGACACTCCTTCCCTGCCATTATTGTGACTTTTACCATAAGTCTTGCAAGTGTTAGCAATGCTGCCTGATTTATTTGTGTCCATCTTGTCTGTGATTACTGCTAATGCACATCCCTCTCCACCCATCTTGAGAGATCCTCCAGGTAGAATTCTTCAACACCTATTTTCTACTTAGCAAAGGGTGCTCTTTATTCCACTTCTCTGCTACTAAGAAGCTCTCTAAGGTGTATCCTAATGCTGTTGTAAGCTGGTTTTGGCCACTTAATTTAGGTGTCCCGTCAGATGCTGGGAGAGATGCTCTGCTCTTTATTGCCATGACTTGGGTTTCACAAACGGATAATTCTTTTCAATTTATAAGTCGTTTCCCCACTGCTTAAAATTCAAGTGTCTTTTCAGGCATATTTGCTTTTAAATCCTTACAGACTGGTCTTGGGAAATGTCTGTCCAGCACAGTCCTACCTACTCAGGATAAAACCAACAAATGTAGTGGAAAAAGTCTCTCCGCTCACAAGGTGGTGATTTTTTTTTTGTCATTTGACTTTGTAGCACACAACTTTTTTTTTTTTTTTTTTTTTTTTTTAGGGGGGTGGAACTTGTGCTTGTGCCTTAAAATCTGCAAAGGATCTCTCTGCTTGGGTCTTTATACCTCACAGCAAGGCTTCTGATGTTTCTTCATCTTCAGATAATAAGCTCGGTTGGCTTCTGGATAGGTGACTTTGGAGAGTGGCAGCTTGTAGATGGCAGAGTTGTTTGTGGTTATTAACAGGAAGGTCAGCGCCGACAAGCAAAAAGACCAGGTTCCTGATGGCACCCCAAACTGCAAAGAAAAATACAAACCACCTGTTTACCATGTGTCTTTCTTCTGTTTGATCCCCCAACCCTTGAACAAAACTGAGAGCCAGGCAGCTTGGAACAAGCTTTCTTGAGGAAGTCTTGACTTGGTTTTGCATAGAGTCTCTGCTTTATGAGATCTTGACATTATTCATTAACGTGCAACATCTACCAGCTTGGGTGAGAAGGCTGCCTTTTCTTTGTGCTTCTGCAGTGGTCTTGTATGGAGATGAGACAGGCATGGATGGAGATGAGACAGGAGTAGATACCAGAAAGCAATTAAAACAAATTTGAGGTTTGTTTACGCATGTGGAGGGCCCTTTTCTCAATCGCTTCAGGTGCAAATTATAGATGTATAATTATCTCAGAGATGTTTAGGGCTGAGCTGTGGAAGTTCAAGGATGAAAAATGGTGATGATTGTAAGTGGCTCGGTTCAGTGAGAACCACACCAATCCCTTGGGCAGACTGTGTCCCCTCTGCCAGCTCTGTCTTTGTCTGACTTGTTCTCTGAGTCTTGGTGTTTTGCATCCCAAGCCAGGAAAATATACAGTGTTCAAATTTGTCTTTGGAAAAAAAAGACCTTAGCTAATACACTACTTACCACTGACAACATGTTGGTCACCATTGCTCCCAGGTAGGCACTGAAGAGCGCTGTGAAAAAGAAACATCATTCCTGGTGAGTTCAGTGCTCATGGAGGACACCAGGAAGGAAAAACATCACTCACACTGCCTTGGGTCATTCACCCAATGTTTATGACCATGCCTGGACAACCCTCGCTTAAAGCTCTTTCCTTTGTGCTGTGTCCCCTCCAACCTGCAGCTCGTGGAAAGGGCAAAACAAAACAAAAAAAAACCCAACCAAACAAACAAAAAAAAAGAACTGGAGTGATGAAAACCGTGACTGTGGAAAAAAAATGCACTGATGTAGAAAGTATATAGCTTGATGGATGGGGTTGAACAGGCAAATAATCCCTCCACCCCCACTTCTCCTGCCTCTAGGGACAGGAGGTGGGTCACACAGAATCACAGAATGTTAGAGATTGGAATGGACCTCAAAAGATCATCTAGTCCAATCCCCCTGCCGGAGCAGGAACACCTAGATCAGATCCCACAGGAACGCATCCAGGCGGGCTTTGAATGTCTCCGGAGAAGGAGACTCCACACCCTCTCTGGGCAGCCTGTTCCAGTGCTCTGTCACCCTCACCATGAAGAAGTTTTTTCTCATATTCAAGTGGAACCTCCTATGTTCCAGGTTGAACCCATTGCCCCTTGTCCTGTCACTGGATGTCACACAATGAGATACAAAGCTAAATCTTTTTTATATGAGCATTGAATGAGCAATAGTTTCACTCCCAGCTCACTGTGATATTGACATTTCATATGGAATTGCCTTATAAATAATTATTTGGTCATTCTACGTTGCCTAGCTCATGCCTTTGGTATCCATTTCAATAGACTAGAGAAACTGTGCTATCTAACTACAGGTGCTTGAGCTCCAGTTTTCTCAAAGTTTAGATGTGTCCTTCTCCAACGAAGGAATTTGAGCTGGTACCTATGATTGGAAAAACCAATATGATTCATCCAGAAATGTTGAACAAACACAATTAATGCCTCAAAACTAAGCATCTAATTTCAAAGACTTTTTTTATCAGCGTCCACTGATCTCATCTTGTTTTGAGCACAACTCTTGGCTGAAAGTGAAAGCACTGCTTTTATTTTGTCAGGGTACATTAGGGAAATGGCCCCAATGTGTGGCTCAGTCATTCATCAATCTCACCTAAGTCCATCTGCCTGTCTAGAGGTGGCCATCCAACTTCAGGCCACCATGTACAGATGCATCTCGTCTCATTTCAAAAGGAAACATGGGAGTAGTGGAAATCCATCGCGTACGTACCACAGGCAATTGCCAGCAAATGCGTCTGCCAGGTGAAAGCGTAGAACATCCCCCCGATTGCAATGCATGAGAGGGAGCTGTTGTAGCCCCACAAGCCAGAGTAGATGTTGCTAAAAGGCGTTGCTAAGCTCAGCGCTGCAAAATAAGTCAAAGATGTGTTATTCCTTGGCCAAAGAGATAAAAGTAGCTGAGAAATGTCATGAATTCAACTTCTTAGGGCTCTAGCCTGCATACATACCCAGAGTTCCTATTTGTAGTTGTGTTGCTACAGTCTAAGACTAAAGCCACTCTAATCTAATGAAGTCGTGGCAGAATTTCCCTGATGTTGCTGAGCAGAATTTGGCCGTGTGATCCCAGCAGAAGATATACGAGCGAATGAGTATACATGTGAACTCTAAATGCATCCCTGAGGCCTGCACATTCAGACTGATGGCTACAGCTTTTACTAAGCTGCTCCTAAAACCATCAGAATATGACTAGAAATGAAGTATTTCATGATAAAAATTCATTTCAGACAAAACCATACTTCTTTCTTCTGAAGATTTCCACCATCGTAAAACAAGGGAAGGGAGCAGGGAAGTCAATTAAAAGAATTCTTAAAACAGAAGTGTATATATATTTTTTTTTTCAAGCCATCATTCTCCAATGGAAGAAACATTTGTGACTGTAAATGCTCCACTCATTGTGGTTCCTCTTTTATTCTCCGTGCCTTTATATAAATCTGTGACACAAGTCAAATCCTTACCTGCCAGCATCCCCACTGCTGATCCGATTGCTGCATGCAGACAAATGAGCGGAGAAGAGATAAATGAAGCAATCAGGAAAATTCCTCCAGTCCAGGGGTTATCGCAGCCATAAACCTGACCCACTCCGACTGGAATGGATTGCAGGAGCTGCATGAGTTTAAAAAAAAAAATAAAAAAAAGTAATTTGTTATCGGCTTTGTCATTTCCTATCTTTTTTTTTTTTTTTTAAACCTATTTTTCCTGGCCAGGTTCATTTTTGGCATTTGGTGCATGCAGTCCTTCCTTCTGGACTGCAATTGGAAAGTTTGAACACCTCTCGGGACACAGCAGGGCATTTCCACGGGGTTTCCCCTTCAATGGAAATGAGTCATGACTTGTTCCCTAGCCATGAACTCCTCTGACAGGTTTTTGCTCTAATATCAAAGGTAAATGTCTTTTGTGAAAGGGTTTGCCCATCAGCTTGACACGTGCTGCTGACTTGGCCATTTTTGCGTGCTGTCATGGACCATGAGAGTGAATCTAGAAATTAGAAATGAGATTAGTGCTCAGGTAGATGGTGCCTTTTCAGAAGACATTCATCACTGAGTGGGCATATCCAAGGGTGACATGGCCAGTAACAGCTTGGCCAGAATTACAAGACTTTACTCAGGTAAAGGCCATTAGGTATGAGATATTAGGAAGAAATGTTTTCCTGTGCGGGGGGTGAGGCAGTGGCCCAGGTTGCCCAGAGAAGCTGTGGATGCCCCATCCCTGGAGGGGTTCAAGGCCAGGCTGGATGAGGCTTTGAGCAACCTGGGCTGGTGGGAGGTGTCCCTGCCCATGGCAGGGGGTGGGAACTTGATGGTCTCTAACGTCCTTTCCAACCCAAACCATTCAATGATTCTACGATATCCCTGATCTACTTATATACCTGAAACTCCCTTGGGATTCACTAGAAACATGAATGAGTGTTGCTAGGTTGGTGGGACAAAGCCAAAGTTAGAGATCATTTTGAGACACTTTTCCTCAGTGTGGAACAGTCCATTTATGGTGCCCATAAAATTATGCACCATGGTAAATGTTCTTTGAGAAATGTCAAGTTTAGTGTCAATTAACTTCTTTTTCTTAGTCACTCCCTGGGAACCCCTCAAAATAATCCTCTGAGCTTTAGGGAAAAGCTGTTACTCTAACATCTACATTATTTATGTTGCTCTGCAGGAGAATAAAATGCTTTTTTGTAAAGGTCCCACTTGAGTATTTACTAAAAATATGTGAATGTTTGCCTGCACTCACGTTTGTAGCCATTATTCTGTAGTAATATCTGCTTGCTCATTTCTAATCAGAAAGATTAATTTTTAAAAACACAACACCCTGTGGAAAACTAAAATTTACCTGGGGCTTAACTGATAGTCTCAGCACAACCTTAGCTATGGGGTGATGGTCAGTACAGGCACAGTAATGGGTAATTAGATTCTGGAGACACTTTGAAGATGATAATAGATAAGTTTAGATCCAGCTGCAAATGCAATATACCGAAAAGATTCTCGTTTTCAAGCTATCAAAAAAGGTCAGTTTCTAGCATAAACCTCTACATTTTTGATAATCGCTATCTTATAAATGCAATTTTGTCTTGCCAGGCTGTAATGCAGTAACATAGAGGAAGATAATATGATTCTGCCAGGGTTTTCTTTGTAAGTGGGGATGGCTGTTATTTTTAAGACATCCTACCATCGGCATTTCAGCATCCGTCCAGGTGATGTTTGGTGTTGCTGTTGCAGGCTGAATGACAGTTGTAGGGAAGAAGAGGTTGTGTGGTCCTGATGCAGCCAGATAGAGGGTCAAGGCCAAGTTGAAAGGCAAGCTGAAAACAGGCAGATCCCACTTACAGAGGATTGAGCCTAAAGCGCTGATGAAAACAGGGCTGAAAGAAGAAGAAAATGGTCTCCCTAGGAGCTTGTCAAGGGAAAAAAAAAAAAAAAAGAAAAACCGAACAAAAAAACCAACAACAACAACAACAAAAAAAAACAACTGCAGGAAATTAACTCTTCTTCTTCTTCTTCTTATTTTTTTTTTTTTAAAGCTGTTTAATTTCCTCAATCTTTCTGATAATATCAGAGATATTCTAGGGTTACTAGGTAAATTTCCTACCCTTCCCGGGGCAGTTAGCAGTGTATAGATTCCTGTTGTTTTATGCAATATGATACATGATGAACTTGGTGACCACGAAGGAGATCAGTGATTTAATGGAGTTATTCCCCAGCTCAGTCTCAGCATTTTTTTTTTTTTTTTTTTTTTTTAAATTTATTTAGCACTTGAAGTGGACAGAATTTAGGACACTCATGCCAGATCTGAGTGAACTGTGAAGGTGGCTGTGTGTCCTCGTTCAAGCTTATGGACCATAAGTAAAGGCTGACATCAAAGTTAAGCTTATTAAAGTGAGTATAATGCTATATGAATTTCATGATTTTAGCAATCTCCAACTAGACATTTGGGGGCCAAAGACCAGCTTTCAAAACTTTTATAGTCCAAATATCTAGCAGATTATAGTGTCATATACATGAATAAAGTATTATTAGTTGTTTGTTTTAGTTAGCATCAACCATCATGGCCTGGGACCACTGAAGATCTTCTGTTCCAGGAGAAGTAAATTTTCATCACATTTTTGAAGTAAATTTTCATGCCATTTTTGTATGGGAGCTTAAATAGATGAAACACTTGTGGTTGATAGTGGTAGATAATGGTGAAAATAATGTTCCTCTTGAAACAAAAATGAACTGACTCATCACAGCAATAGGGCTAACATTTATGACATTAGATTACACATGATCAGCCACTGATTTTCCTTTTTCCCATTGGGTTTGTTGGTGAATATGTGGGTATTTTGTTTGTTTCTGGATTACACTGGAGTGTAAAAGTGCAACTAATGAAACAGATTTAGTAGCACATACGTGCCAGTTGTGCTTGTTTTCCATAGCAGTCTGCGTAGTGCATAGAAATACAACAGCTTGGTCTCGGTGTGGGGACAGTGGGGCTTGAGTAAGAAGCAGAGGAGCTATCCGACTTACCACGTCATGGACATCAGTGTTATTGGCAGTAGAAGCCACCAGTGGTAGTCTCCTTTAGCAGAGAAGACAGTCATGAGCAATCCCACCAAGACGCCATTATAGCCGTACAGGCCTGCTGCTATGGCTGATCTGTGAGAAGGAAAACAACTCTCGAGTTAAACAAGAGACATGGATGAAAGACCTTCAATTCATATTCTTGAATCCTGTGTCTTCTCTACAACAACCCCTTCTGCAATTACATCCGAAGTCCCTTTGCACCAGGTGCAGCTGGTGGGAAGATCTGGTCCTACCAGACCAGATACATGACCAGTGAAGGCTAGATACATGCTTTTCGTAGAGTTATAGAATGGTTTGGGTTGGAAAGGACCTACAAGAGCATCCAGTCCCACCCCCTCCCACTACCCCAGGTTGCTCAAAGCCTCATCCAGCCTGGCCTGGAACCCCTCCAGGGATGGGGCATCCACAGCTTCTCTGGGCAACCATGTCATCTGTTTAACACATACATCAGCACTGCAGTGAGTGTCTGGTTTTGAAGGGGAAAAGGATGGGCTCACCTGTCCTGACCCAGAATAAGTGCTGTTAAAGTGGAGACGACTGTTCCTAAACAGCCAGTCAGTGTCCACCATGGGTTCTGCACCAGGAAGCCAGCAACCACGATAAGCCCGCTGAGGGGGTTGTTGACAAACATCACCTGCGATATCCCACGCAGCACCCAGTCGATAAACTGGATCATGAGAGGTTTGTCTGGAAGAGATCAAATTAAATTATAATTGAAAAAAACCCATCAAAACCAAATATGCAGATGATACTGATTTAGGAAGGGGTTTTTTTTAAACTCAGGAAGAGTTTTGGGAGAGGAACTTGGCAGCATGACTGAATCAATGAATCAAAAAGATTGTAAAACCTGACTGAGATTTATTATGGTCTGTGCTGAAGTCTTACAACTGGAAAGCTGAGATGAACAGTGGTGGTTGCCGGAGTCCCCTGTTACAAAGTACCCTGGACTGGTTTCACATGAACCAGCTAATTTATGACTTCTGTGCCTCAGATGGCAAATCGTGTGTGTATCCCATTGCTGATTTATTATGGGGACCAAACACACCTACCTATGTGTAATTTAACTTCACAGTGGCATTAGGCTTGACAGAAACTGCTGAGCTGAAAGGACAGGGAGCATTATGAAGAATGGCAGAGCACAGAATAACCATCCGGGGCTATGTTCTGTGGGACTAAATTCACTTTGTACATGGCATGTTGGGAGGTAAATGTCATCTCAGTCATCTTCAAGATTTAAGCAGTATGTGGATCTCTGCACAAAGCTGATATTTCTACAAAACAGAAATAAATCAAGGCAGAGATAGTTTCTGCACTATCCCAACTTGAATCACGTTACTGAAAAGTTAGTTATTACTGCTTTGATGTAATTTTTCTTTGGAATCCCCTAATTAGTCATGATGAAGGAGCTTTACCTTTCAGCCAGGCTCCAAATTCCTTCATGTCTCCAGTGATATACCCAACGGCTTTGCAGATTTTCTTCCCAGCTTTGCTCAGTGGATTCTGCTTTGTTGGCTTTCTTTCCCCCTTGGTTTCTATCTTGACATCAACACTGTTTTCCATGTTGAAGTTCTGACCCTTTGGTAAAATTCAAGGGGGGAGGGGAAAAAAAAAAAGACAGTTCATTACAACACCTCTTACTGATCCCTGCACTGATTTAAGGTATTAAAGGCCAAATTCAAGTGCTTGCTTTCCATTCTGCCTTAGTTGCCACCTTCTCTCTGCCAGCCACCCAGGAGGGTGTTAGATGGTCTGCACTGGCCTTTGCTCTTCAACACGAGACAAGATAGGTGACCTCATATTGGGACCCATAGTGAGAAACCCTCAGAGACTAGTGAAAAGACTGCTATTAAACGTAGCAGTTAGTATATCAAGATTTAAATAAGGTACAGGAGTGTTATAGGCCAAACAGAGGTGTTCAGGCTTAAATAAGATGCTTGGGACATCCACACAAGGCTGGCAGAGACTGGGTCCCCTGTGGGAGACGTGCCATTTGGATTAGGAGCTGCTGGAGTACCCTTTGGCACCTCGTACAGCTCTAGACAGCTTCATTCAGGCATGTGGGTCAGACATCTGACTGTAAACATTGGATTTTAGAAACAATGTTGAATAGACAATTTGTTTAAGGGCCAATTCTCAATACTAAGTCAGCAAATTAAAAACCAGCCAAACCTTTCCCTGGAGGGTACTTGATTTCCTGAAGGGACTCATTCTTGGGAATTGTCAAGACAAAGAAAACACAAGACCAGGTAGGTTGTTGGATGAATACAAACCCAGAGCTGCTTCAGGTCTCACGGGTGAGTAACAGCTTGTGCAGGAAGTAAAGAATTTAGGTTGTGAGTTAATGGTCTAAATTAGATGACACAAACATGGAATTATTAGAGTTAGTCCTTGACTCACTTGCAACTTCAGGAAAAGCCTTCTTGGCAGCTGGGGAAGAGAATTCGTACTTTGGAAATACAGGTGCTGAGTACTTAAGCTAAGGCTGATGATGACATTTCAGGAGGTAGTAAATATTTGCACAAATAATAAATGGACATTTTCTGCTTTCTGGAAGGGTCCACTTAATGCAAATATAGGTTGCACATGAAAGAGGCTGAAGAAGGGACCAGTAAGTAGAAGACTGTTGAATTTGACTTGTATAGGACACAAAGGCAAGGAGCTTAGCTAGAGGAGGAAGAAATGAAAAGGATAAAAGTGTTCATAGGAATGGTATCTCAGTGCTGGAAGGCTTTTTCCTGGCTCGGTTATAATTCATTACCTTGATTCATTAACCTTCACTTTTCTCATCTTTTATTCTGAAATAGTAGAAGAAGTAAATTGGATGCACTTTCAGTTAAATCAAAATTTCCATCCAAGATAAATGCTCTTCATTTGGTGAAAGTGCATTTATATTTTCAGTTTAAAGAATCTTCCTCTATTTAACTTAGGCTTCCTCTGTTGCTAATCCAAAAAAGTCAAGGGCTGTTGCATTTGCATTTGCAGAGCGATGTTGTGTGTCCTGTGCTCGCATGCCCGATATGTTTCCCTGCATGCTGATGAGAAGCTATTTGCACCACAGGAGTCTGGAAATGTTCTGCAGCGTGGGATGTAACACGCATGTCAAGTGTCAGAGTTGCTTTCTGGCTCACTCACGTGGTGGAGAAGAAAACGGGTCAAGATGGAAGCCCTAATTCATCAAAACTTGGAGTAGCTTTGCTCTGGGTTTTCATGAGCAGAAGCAGTCAAATCAATGAACTTGGCACAGCAAAAAGGTCAAGTGACCCAGTGAGCTGCTTCCACCAAACTGGGTTGAACTTCACCCCTGATGAAGGCTGCGTCAATGCCCTGCATACCTGTTCTTCCAGAATATTTAAAATCACAGCACTTGAGGGGTAATCATCAGTGCCTTCTGGCCACAGCGCTGGTCAAACTCCTGTTTATTATGTCCCTGTTTATCAAGTGCACTGGTTGCCCGGAGAAGCTGTGGATGCCCCATCCCTGGAGGGGTTCAAGGCCAGGCAGGATGAGGCTTTGAGCAACCTGGGCTGGTGGGAGGGGTCCCTACCCATGGCAGGGGGGTTGGAACTCGATGGTCTTTAAGGTCCTTTCCAACCCAAACCATTCTGTGATTCTGTGAAGTAGTGAACCACTTGGAAACTGGCACCAGCATAGAATTTTTGGGGCATTTTAAATAGTTTTTGTCACTGTAAGAAGCAGTCACTGCCATATATGTTCAGATTTAATGGTCTGCTGACATGTAAGTTGTTTTAGGGGGTAGGTGATAGCAGCTATTTAAGAAAGGACATAAGGCAAATGGTGTCTCATCTCCAAACAATGGAGATGCTCAGAGAATTTTAAGACAACAATGTTTGGATTTTAATTCTGATGGGGATTGCATGAAGGCCAGGCTACAACAGGTCTTTTGAAGACATACTGTTGAAGTTATGTTAATATGCAAGTTTCAGTCAAAGTGGGCTTTTTTTCTTTGTGCATGAAGGAAGGAAATGGAAATAATTGTGAAAAGACTATTCTGCTGAAATAGACTGCTTGGTTTCTGCAGAGGGGAAAGATTTTTTTATTTTTTTATTTTTTTTTTTATCCTTTATTTCCATTAGTCTGGAAACTAACTGTTTTTCTCATGGTGTACCATGGAAAGTGAGAATTAGATTTGGGGCACGGCTGCTTTTCCCCACTGATTACAGATGTTTGCTGCCTCCCCTTCCTCAGATATCTTTGTGCTGTTGGATAACATCTCTCTGCCATCCTTGCTAAGGATGATCATGTAAGCAAGAAGGAAGGGTTCACAGGTGAAAGTATCTAGATACTTTTGTATCAGCTATGAAATAGAATCTGTGAGAACAGAAAAAAATAACCAAGAAGCTATTGTTTTATCATCATTTCAGAGTTAATAAGTGTCCTGCAGCAAAGCCCCGATGTTGCGCAACTTCATGCCTCCCTAAATCAATTTTTCTTCCACTTGTGTACACTTTTTCCATGTCACGCCATACCTACGGCATCTCAGTAATGCCTCGTTAAAGCTGCAGCGTAGCAGGCTCTGGACCGGTGCTGCACTCCTGCAATATCTGGCCTGCAAATAATTTTTTATTCACATTCTGAAATGGAGACAAGCCTGGTCACACATTCATTATGTGTTATGCATGGTGAGCGTGGTGCTGTGCTTGCAGCTGGGAAAGGACCAGTGGCTTTTTTTTTTGGCTAATTGGCTTAATATTCCCAGGTAATAGTTATTTCCAAGCTGGTGCCTGGTGTTGGGCTTTTATCTCTGAAAATGCAGCAAAGTTATCAAATATTTTCTCTTCTTTCTGGAATTATCCACTCTCCCTGACCAAATTCAAATTATTCTGTAAATCAAGAGGATTTAAATTACCGTGTGGTATTTATTTGTTTGCCCAGGGAACTGCTACTGCACAATTATGGTCATTGTACGTTGCGTTCTCTGAATTGTTGCTGTGAAGCATGCAGGCAGCCAGCTCTGTCTGCAGTGTGTTTTTAGAGGAATTCCTGCATCCAAGTACAATAGGAGGAAAGGGCCAGATTCTCAGCAACTCTGATTCCAGCATAGCCTGTGTAATGTTACCAGGGGTTTAGTAAAGCTGGGTATGTATAGTGTTATGTATAAGAACACACACATGTACAAGCACACTCCCCAAACCAGAGAGATTATAATGCACTTGACCCTCACTGAAAAAAAAAAAAAAAAAGTTCAGGTTTTCCCATAGAAGACACATTTCAAAGCTTGAGTTCAAAAGAAAGCTCATCCCTCAGACTCAAACATTCATTAAGCCCTTTTGCAATTCAGTTTGCAGAGATCTGTCTCTTGGGGACAGAGAAATCCAGAGATACTATCACATTAACTGCACATTATTACTATCTGGGCATTTTTCATTTTGCAGAATAGAAAGGCAGTAAGAGGAGAGGTTAAAGAGTTCCAGCTGGTGGGTTTTTTCCTTTCTTTTTTTTTTTTTTTGTTGTTTCTTTTTTCTTAAAGGTTCAGCCAACTAGACTAAGCAATACTAATAAATCCTCCCCCTGCTAGAAAATTCTCAATAATTGAAATTCTTGTGACATTCCCCAACCTCTGTGTTCCTCTTGAGCCTTCCCTGCTCTCACTCAGGAGGACTGTTCAAATGCTGCGTGTTAGGTGCTTGGAGAGAAGAAAGATCCAGGTAGGTCAGTAGAGGATGCACACTTATTGCTGTGCACGAAAAGGAACAAAGAAACTTCTCTTACCTCTCCAATGTGTTCAGGGGTAGCGGTTGCTGGCTAGGACAGAAGGAAAGAGGGGCAAAAAGAAAATGCCCCACCAGCTTATATAGTCTAGCATGGCTCCTGTCCTGATATTACTGATTGATTTGTTTCTCCTCCCACTTGGAGAGCTCCAAGCAAATGTCAAGAAGGTTCCTTCTTGAGTTCCCCACCTTTCCTCTTGCTCTGTCCTTGGTCTCTGGCCAACTGTGTCTCCAAATGTCTTCTTCCCTGCTGCTTTTTGTTGTTGTTGTTGTTGTTGTTGTGTTTTGTTTGTTTTTTTTGGGTTTTTTTGTTTTTTTTTTTTTTTTTTTAATTCTCCTTTAACTCTGTCCTGCACCACGAAGGCACTATTCTATTAACACACTCGAGCAAAGGACCTGGTGACCTTCTGTTGTTTAATTGATTTTTGTCAGTTATTTGAGAAATTCAAGGGGTATTTTTCTTTCTTCTTTCTTTTTTTTTTTTTTTAACCTGGCCTCCCTGGCTCTCTGGAGGAATCTGGAATATCAGAAATGTGGCGTATTTGAGAGGTTTATAAGGCTGTGAAATCGGTGTGAAAGAGTGGAAGTCTCAAGAGAGTGAATTATGGGAGGAAGGGCGAAGAAAAAAGCTAGTGAACTTAAGGAACCTGTTAGGCTAATTTAAACCATGATTTAGTTCACTTCAGGACTCTTTCAGAGGATGGCTTAGAGAAACAACCCTGCAACTTCACCCAAGTGCCGGAGAGAATGGTTTCAGCATCTCCATGAGCTGGAGTGATGTTATTCTCACTGTGTTCATTCCCAGGGTGCCTCTCTTTTGATTAAAATGTTTTTAACAGGAGACTTTTTTTTTTTTTTTTTTTCCCCCTCTAGGAACAGCGTTTCTGTGGAGCGATGTGACATCTCTGCAGGCTCATCACCCACCTTCCCCCCTCCAGGGAACCAGACTCAAGACCAACCTGTCCAATTCTGGCACTGTTGTGAAGGTGTTGACATGTTGGAGGGGATTCACAAAAAAACCAGTGCGCTGCAGGTCTGTGATGGATGCCTTGGAGTGATGCTTATCAAGGAGCTGGTTAATGAGTAACAGGATCACGGGCTGCTGATGCCTGCATGGGAATGAGGTTCCTGGCAGCAGCCTGCTCTGTGATCTAGAGGCAGAAGAATGATGTTCTCCGTTCACACCATGTGGTGGGTTCACTGGTTCATAGGTGCAGCTAACTACTGGGAGGGTTTTGCTGCTGCAACAATTGCCGTAGGGAATCCCCACATTCCCAATAACTACCTGCTGAAAAGGTCTGGGCCAGATCCCGGGCTGGGTGCTGGAGTCAAGTGCAGGAACACCTGCCCATGGCTGTGTGCCGTGGCTGCCCAAAGCCCTCCTGGTTGCCTGAGGACTGAGATGCTCTATAGGATTGGTGCAGAAGGGTGGGAACCCCAATTACTAGCCCAGGATTCAACCTCAGGTTTAGGACTGAGACTCAAACTGGCCAATGGTCTGTTCCATCCCATGCCCGGCATGGCCAGGAGAGAGGTGAGGCTCTGTCCGGAAGGGCTCTCTCCTGCTCCGGGTTGTCTCCCTCCTGGTCACCCCTCTCTCAGGGTTGTTGTGGTCTCTTGGATGCTCACGCTCTTATCTCTGTTCTGGGGTAGAGGTTTTGGGACTCTCCCTGCTCCAGGATTGTTAGCCAGGAACAGGCTGAGCCTTGGTCATGGGGTGGTGAGCAGTGTCACTGTGTGTCACTCATTTGTATATATTACTATTATTATAATAATAGTATTATTGTTTCCAATGTTATTGTATTTTAGTTATTAAATTGTTCTTATCTCAACCCAGGAGTCTCTTTTCCCTTCACCCCTTTAATTCTCTCCCCTATCCCTTGGAGGGGGGAGGGTGAGCGAGCGGTGTTGTGTAAAACTACAACAAGCACGCCGGTAACACTTAAAGGTGACTAACGAGTTGCCTCTTGATTTTAGGCACATGTGAAGACCACTTGATGCTGGAAACAAGGCAGCTGGAGTTGGTGTCTGACACCTCAGTCCCTGTGGGAAGGTGGCTCTGAGAACACCCCTTGGACCGACCTCAACAGTTGACATGGTCAGAAGAGGGGTTGGTGGTTGGATGTTAACCAGGCTGAGTACCTGAGCTGTCTCAGAGAAATGCCTGAATGATCCCGGACTGTGTTAGCTTGCCAAGCCTAGCTGCGTGAGCTGGGTAGAGCACTTGAACTAGTCAGCTCTGCCAGGAAAGGCTCTTACGGCACTAATCCAGCTTCACACGCTCTGTCTCCACGCCTCTCTCAAGGCTCAGTGACCTTCAGGAGGTGCATTGAAAACCGCTTGGTAGCAGATTGACCTTACACTTCTGGTTTTGGCTGTGCTCCTCGGCTCAAGTTGCACTGTTGAGATCAGGTCTGCACGGAGAGCTGCCTCAGCTCTGGGACTCCAATGAGTGCTTTAAACTGACGTAAATCCATGTATGGAGCTCTGCAGATTGCTAACACTCAAGTCCTGGTCTGTCTTTGCTAGGTTGGGCTGTGGATGTGTGAAATGTCGACAATGTTTGTAGGCTTCTTGTCATCCCTCATGGGTGGGGAGAACACTCCTGGGAGCTGAGCTCCTGTCACTGGGCACCACTGGGAAGAGTCTGGCTCTGACTTCTTTGCTCGCCCCATCAGGTAGTTGTACGCATTGATAAGATAGCCCTAAATACCACTAGTGACTAGCCTCTGCCTGGACTTTGTGGCAGTGATTACAACCCTTGGGGCCCTTCTGTTCAGCCAGTTTTCAATCCACATCACTGTCCACTCATCTAGCCCACGCTTCATTAGCTTGTCTGTGAGGATGTTATGGGTGACGGTGTCAAAACCAAATGGTGCTCTGTCCTGGTTTCATCTGGGACACAGTTAAGTTTCTTCCCAGCAGCTGGTGTGAGGCTGTGTTTGGGTTTGTGCTGAGGAGAAGCTGATCACACACTGATGGGCAGAGCTGCTGCCAGGACACTCAAGGACTTTCCAGCTTCTCTGCTGGGCCCGTGTCTGCAGGGGCAGGAGGAGCTGGGAGGGAGCACAGCCCCAGTGACCAGCCCAGGACTCCACCTCAGGGTTAGGGCTGAGACCCAAACTGGCCGATGGTCTGTTCCATCCCATGCCCGGCATGGCCAGGAGAGAGGTGAGGCTCTGTCCAGAAGGGCTCTCTCCTGCTCCGGGTTGTCTCCCTCTGGTGTTGTGTAAAACAACAACATGCTCCAAAATTGCTGCGGTGACTTAGGACCGTAGGATAAGGCACCTCTGTCACCTGGTCTAGCCTTCTGCTGTAGGGCTGCCTGTGACTGAGTCCACCAGAATGTTTTCCCAGTCTGCGGTTTCCCTGGAGGGGTGTGGAGAGGCAGCGATGGAAATGGAGGTTTGGCAGGAGGGGGAGATAAGCACATGGTGTGCCGAGAGAGAGAGAGATGCTCAGCCTGTGTGCTGGCTGAGGAGGCAGCTCCTCTGAGCCATCCCGGAGGAGCAACATCTGAAAATCCGTGGCCACATTGCTTTTCATCATCTTGTTTTCATGAGCAAATGCAGAGTGGAAAAATGTGTTTTAGCAGAGAGCACCAAGGGGTCTGTCACAATCTTGCACTCGTTTGCTTGAGGGGAGTAGTTTCGGGTTTATACAGTGAACCAGAAGCCAGGCTGGTGTGAGCAGCTTCTGTCCCTTCATTTTGGCCTGGAAAAATTCTCTGGAGAAAGCTGCTCTTTGACATTCCTTTGTGTGACACCTCGATGGCATTTCCTCCAGGTAGTGGCTCTGGAGGTGGCTGGAGAGGAGAGCTGTCTGGGTTCGGTGTCCTGCTCCCTCTCGTGGTGCGTGTCCTGCACAGCCACATGTGCGTTACGGCAATCGGAGCAAATATTCAGATGGAAATAATCCATTCTCACAAACCTATACATGGTAGGAGATGAATGTGTTGGCCCTTAGCGAAGAGCAGAATACTAAACTAGTTCCACCAGGAAACTCTTTTAGCATATAAATCCCAGTGATTACTATTTTTTAAATAGAAGTGGAAGGTGCTGTACCTAGCATGGGCTGCAGCTCTGATCAGCAAGAGGAGGGGGACTGGTAGCATCCAGAAATGAACCAGCAGACAGTAGGAACAACTGAAAACTAATAATCAGTGCCATGGACAGAGGCTGAGTTACTCTGGCTGTGGATGGTTGTGGGGTTTTGTAAGCAGCATTTTTATGCACGCACACAAGCAGACATAACTCCATTTGCAGCAACTATGCACATTTTTTAGTAGACAAAAAAAAAAATAGTACTCTCTGCTGGGTAACTCAATTTCTGAGAGCAGAAAATGCCCTAAACAGGATTTAATTTGCACAAGTGAAACAAACTCACTCAGCTACAGTAAGAAACCATCACTGGCTGATAGTTTGTCATCATCTTTGCCTTTCTGGTTTTCTCCACAGCCAGGAAGCTGCTGCCTGGTTTCTGTCTGAGTGGTTTTGCAGAGCAGAGATTTGTGGATGACAGAGCAGCAGAGCTGTCAGCACTTGGTCGAAACGAGGGAAGTGTGGGGAAACAGAGTCAGGTACAGGCTGGGGCGAGAGGAAAAAAGACTCCAGATGATCATAGTTGCACAGGTCAAGGATGTCTTCATCGCTCTGCCTTTGCCTTTTGCAATTCAACGCACAACACAATTTATTTTGCAGGGGCCAGGATGTGCTACTCAGCCTGCACCCCTGCGTATTTGGGGTGGATGAGGTAGTTGACTGGTTTTTGGAAGGGGTCCATGTGTCCTTAGTGCTTCATCCCCACTGTGCTGAGTGAAGGTGTGCATTCTGGGAACGCGAATTTGGGTCTGTCTCAACTCTCTATGCAAAGGGCTGTCTCTGGAGAAGGATGTGAGGATGCAGCGCCATGACAGCTTAAGCTGTTAAATGCACTGAGGTAACTGAGTGCACTCAGGAGCTGCAGTTGGAGGTGCTCAAACTCATTCCCAGGGAAAATGTCGTGGAAGAAACCTTTGCTTCCCACAGAGCTATCCCTGCTCTTCTCATCTCGCCACTGGGATGTGTGAATTCCAGCTGTGGTAACAGCTGCAGGACTTTGTAAAAGACCCCCTGAGAACTGTAAAAATCAGTTGCAATCATGGGTTTGTTTCCTGTTTGAACTCCTTCCATCTTCTAAATTAAACCAGACCCTTCTGCCGAAGGAGGAGCGAGGGGACGGTGTTTGGCAAACAGATCTTGCCCTCAAAGGGAGATATTTCTGTATCCCCAGCAAATGTGATCTGCAAAAAACAAGTCGGCCTGCAGTGTTGGGGAATATGTCTATCACTGCAGACCAGAGATATCCGAAAAAAAATGACAATACTTATTTTAAGCTCACAGCAGTATTGGACAGAGCTGGGAGGGAAGGGCCCAGGCTCTGCTGCAGGGCAGCTGCGGCTGCGTAAGAGTGGAGGAAACAAGAAAACCTGTTCAGTGGCAGCAGACGTCAACCCATCCTGCTTTGCCTGGTTCTTGCTTCCCATCTAGTGTTGCAGTCTGAGACAGAGTTCACTCTCTTCCCAGCAGCTGGTGTGAGGCTGTGTTTGGGTTTGTGCTGAGGAGAAGCTGATCACACACTGATGGGCAGAGCTGCTGCCAGGACACTCAAGGACTTTCCAGCTTCTCTGCTGGGCCCGTGTCTGCAGGGGCAGGAGAAGCTGGGAGGGAGCACAGCCCCAGTGACCAGCCCAGGATTCCACCTCAGGGTTAGGACTGAGACCCAAACTGGCCAATGGTCTGTTCCATCCCATGCCCGGCATGGCCAGGAGAGAGGTGAGGCTCTTTCTCGGTATAGAGGCTCTCCCAGTATAGAGGAAGGCCTCTCTCTTTTCCAGTTGGATCTCTCTGGGTGGTGCCTCTCCCAGGCTTGTCTCCCTCCCTTGGTCAGCTCTTGGACACTTGGGCTTTTATCTCATTGCAGTTTCAGCGCGCTCCCTGCTCTGGGATCGTTAGCTGGGAACAGGCTGAGCCTTGGTCATGGGGTGGTGAGCAGTGTCACTGTGTGTCACTCATTGGTATATATTACTATTATTATAATAGTTATTATTATCATTATTATTTCCAATAT
>NW_010125683.1:0-215 GCF_000699245.1 Pterocles gutturalis | reverse complement strand
CCCAGCTCCCAGGGGGGTGCCCAGGACCAGAGGGGACAGTCCCAGCTCCCGGGGGGTGCTCAGGACCGAAGGGGACAGTCCCAGGTCTGGGGGTGCTCAGGACCAGAGGGGACAGTCCCAGGTCTGGGGGTGCCCAGGACCAGAGGGCAGCGTCCCGGCTCCGCGGCGTGTTTCCATTTTGCAGCCGGGGCAGGAACGGGGTGCGGGGCTGAGGG
>NW_010125682.1:31029-52355 GCF_000699245.1 Pterocles gutturalis | reverse complement strand
GACACCACTGGTGACCGGCCTCCATCCAGTTGATTAAGTTGTCCTGGATTTTCCAAAGTAGAGTTGACAGCAGCTTTTGGCCCATAGCCATCACACTGTTTCCAGAATGAATTCCCAAGGGAACTGGATTGAAGCTAGTGTCTTGCAGTATGGTCTGAGGCAAATATGTGATAAAGGAAGGTAGTCAAGAAGAACAAGCATTTCTTTCTTTGTACACAACGTCAGGGAGTAATAAAGATCCCATCAGAGGTTTCACATGAGCACAGTTCATTTTTTTATTACCTAAACTATTAATTAAGCTCCTGTTGGTAGGACCTGCTGTCTCCTTTCTACACATTCTCTTCCAGTCATGCATGGCAACTTTGGAAAGGGACTTTAATGCTGGAAATGTTAAGGGTAATTTATATGAGCAGTATGGTGTAGCTTGTCATGGATTTTTGGAAACATATTGTGCTGTTAAAACAGCTTCTTCATAATTCGGTCCCTAGAAAATAATTTCTATAAGTCTATAGGTATCCCATTTTTTTTGCGTGGACTCCCATGTGCTAACTTTGTCCTTTTCTAGTTCATTTTTCCTAAGCTGCTGAAGGCCTGCTTTTTCCCTGATGTTGTCTTATTACAGGAAATGAACACCATAAAATAGTCTTCAGCTCACTCTATCTGCACAAAATAATGATATTTTATCTGGAAAGGGACATATCGTTTAGTAATGTTAATGAATGTAATCTGTGCATATCCTGAAGTCAGTAGTTGTTTTTGCCTCTTATATGAAGATGCATTTCTGCGAGTGCAATAAACAGTAAGATTGTCATGTTTAAAATATGGATTAGGACTTCAGCCTTGCAGCAGTGAAAATACTGACAATGTAATGACTTAAGATAAATCATTTTCAGTGTTCTATTCAGAGTGCATGAGGTGAAAAGAGTTTATCTGCAGCATTAGAGACAGCAAATCATGTTATGCAAAAAACCCCTTATGGTGGGGTTAAAAGTACATGAAACCGGAACTTTGTAAGGGCATTATTAAGTTCCGCAGAGCCCTGCTGTATCTCAACTAGTTATGTACTTTGTTTTGCTGAAGCTGTCATTCTGCTAGACTCATTCCTCATTAGCAGAAGCCTGATTGTTATAACTTAGCTTGTCATGTCATGAAACCTTGCTACTTGGGTGCAGGAAGGGCACAGTACCTTTCACTAAGGTGTTTGAAGATTCCAGAGTAAGTTGTCCTACTAAATATAATGAAATTGAGATGTTTTACCATAAGCCTTAGAGCAAGTTAATCTATAAACCAAATTTTTTCCTTTAAAGGCTTTACATAATCTACAATGGAAGACTTTTCAGTTTACTTAGTGCTTGTTGGATTCTGACCTTATTCAGAGTTTAAAATTTTTGCTTTAGAAAAGAATGAATATGTGCTGGAGTCAATTATATGAATAATTACTTATGGCTAGATTGTGCCTTTAGGCAAAGTCTTGAGTGAATTCTTGATGGATAATTAGCATTGTCCCAGAAGGAGGCCTGGAAGGTATAGGGCCTTAGGGACAACCCTCAAACTTGGTTCCCTTTTTCTTACCTTCTTGCTTCAGGGATTCAGTTATTTTAACACAGCAGAGTTAAAAATTGATTGCTCTTCAAACACAGCATCTAAAGATTGTATGCTCCGTGTAAACCTACCCATATTAATACAATTACTATGCCTGCACCACCATATTTACATTACTTCTTTCTTTTTTTTTTTTCTTTAGGATGGATTATTTAAGATATAACCCTTTACTTTTATTCTACTTTCAGTAAAACCGACCCTGAATTCACCTGGTTTCAGAGGGGCTACATGCCTGATATGTACATAGACTTTTCCGAAGTACCAGACTCAAGAATCCATTCCAGAAATGTCTTTGTCTTTCTTCTTTCATACTTAGTCACTTTGACTGTGTTGCGATCTGATTCCAGGCATTTCATCTGTGTTTTTTTTAAGATGGGGTAGCTGATTTGATTTACGTATAGCATGTCTTGTCATTAAAGGGAAGGACTAGGATGAATACGAACAGAAATCAGGTGACATGTTTCTTTTGCAACTTGGAGACACATATTTTTTGTGAATCAGCTGCACTGAGTGCCTTGAGGCTTGTCATTCATTGGCATCTACTCTTATCAATTGTAGCTCCTGCTTCCTGATGACATATTACCACTCTGCTTTCCAACTCCTTTCTTAGAGACTGGATTAGTGTTTATCTTTCTCCAGCAAGTTCTTAATGCCTCCTTTTCTGCTCACCTGCTTAAATATTTCAGACAAGGGGATACATCCTTTTCCTACTGCAGCTGTACCAGCAAACAAAATCACTGCTTGTCACCCTCCAAGACAGCAATTGCTGGCTCTGCTAGCTCTGCTACTCAGATGATTGTCTCCTAACCCATTTCAGTCAGAATGTTTTAGCTTAATCAGTTTAAAGAATCGTTCTTTGCTAACTTGACACATTTTTGTATGAGATGAACTCTGGAGAAATTACATGTGCAGTTGAATTAGCTTCTGGCAAGAAGACAGTAATAAGCAGATGACAAAAGGTGCAGAAAGAGTGGGATTTAGTCAAGAAATTGTAAATGCTTTCATGACTATAACTTCCAATAGAAGAGGATGCATATTCATATCTAAATTGAAGACCAACCTTAAAAATATTACGTTTACAATCAGTTCTTCAAGAGAAAGTTATATTGTTTGTATGTATGTGTGTGTGTGTGGTTGTGCAAGCTATGAGCAAAATGTGAAAGGTGGAGAGCAGAACAGAAAATCAGCAAGACTCTGTATACCCTTTATATACCTTCTGCAAAGACAGGCAGAATGGGAGAAACATTAACTCAACATAAACAAAACCAGCAGTGAAAATACAGTGTATTCAGGAGATTAGACAAAATTTATGCTCAAATCTGGCAGCAGAAAAAGCGAGAGCATACTGGCATATAATGTCAGAATCTCCTTGCCAGTTTTTTTGCATCCTATGGTAATGACCATTTATCCTATGTTTAAATATTTAGAAAAAAAGAGTGCTTCCCAAGGGATAGTATGGAAAAATTAAGTGGGAAATAACAAACTTTTGTGGTCTATGACAGGGAAAAGCTACAAACATGCATTCAAATACCTATACACATTTTCAAAAAGAGGATATCTGGAAAAAATTGTCGATAGCTAAATCCAAATGCTTCTGCTCAGGCACTAGGGACTGGCAACAAGGCTAGACTAAGAAAAAAAAAAGGGGGGGTGGGGACAAGGTGAGACAAAGATTAGGCTTGCTTGATTTTGGTCTTATCACTTAGGCAAATGGTTGCTGTTGATGTGCAATATTTGGCTCTAATCACAGTTGCTGCTGCTGCCCCAGTTATCTGAACACCTTGTTGGGCACTAGCTCCACAATCAACCACAGTTTAGCTACTACAGACTCCAGCATGTGCATTGGAAGCACTGGTGATGGGGCTGTTTCTAAACCTTCAGTAGCCTGCTGCTGTGTGGAAATAATTTCTTCACCTAGAGCCAAAGCCTGGTTTGGTAGTACAAGAGCATTACACCCATGGCATACAGGAAAAGCTTACTCTAAAATCTTACCCTTAAAGTTCTATTTAACACATTCCATTAAAAAAAAAAAAAAAAAAAAAAAAAAACAAAACTATGACTGAACAGAAAGATGTATTTTGTGCTTAAAGAGGAAACATGTTTATAGTGAAAGTGAAGCATATGATATTTCTCCCCAGATTTACTTGCTCCTAAGTTTACTATATAATATATTGATGTGGGTGGCTTTTCGTATCATCATCAGACTAAGCCTATCTGCATGTTCTACATACTTGTTTTATATATTTAGAATACATTTTAGTTTTATTTTACTTCTTTTTCTTAAAACAAGGAAATTTCTATTCATGAGCAAACAGAAATGCCATAGAAATACAATAATTTTAATTAACACAAGGAAACCTCTCTTGGCCACAGTGATCATGTGGACAAGCTGAAAAAGCGCTGACCGAATGCGATGTGTGCATTGCATTGCGACGGGTTACATCACTAGTCGTAATATGATGTAACCCAACGCAGCATGATGTAAGCGTCGTGATACATTGGAGATTAAAAGAAACATCAGCATTCCCTTGTGACCCTCTAACCCTTTCCAGGAATGTGTTATCATTCTTCATCTAGTAATTAATAAGCCATCCCTGTTGCCAGTCAATTAATGTTCATGTCTTATTCTTATTCTTACTTATATTAATAGTCTCCCTTCTAATTACGGGCAATGCAGCCTCAATCCTTAAAGGATAGATGTTGGGGTTTTTCTGTGTACACATAGGTGCAGTTGGTCTTTGTCAGTTATCATAGATTTCTGATGAAAATTTTAAAAAATAGTCATGCCATGTTTAAAAATGTTTCACAGTCCTGAAGGGTACAAACAATTTATTTTATCTTTTTTCAATTGTGTAGCTAAATCCACAGAGTTGAAATACTTTTGATTTGCATGTGGGAAGTGCCAGGATCACAGCTTTTCTTTTTTTTTTTTTTTAATTAAAGTTAATGCATTTTTTACAATGCCATTTCAGTTCTGAGTCAGTTCAGCTTGTCTTTTGTGTGGATGTTAGGATCATTTGCCTTGTGGTTCCTATTGCCATTACTTCTTTCAGAACAGATCTTTGCATATTCCTTTTACTACTGTGTCCATTATGAAAGTAAGTTAGCAGGCACATACTTCCACTGAAAATTTGAATTAATGTTCAAAACTAAGGTGCACTTCTTTTGTATGTTTGTGTACAAGTAGTTCAGGCTTTTATGTTTTGAGAAAGTCTATTTTAAGACAACTGTGAAGCACAAGTCATTTTCTAAAGATGAACAGAGGCCCACATTTTATCCCCTAATAAAATAGTACTTCTTTTATAATTTTCAAGTTGGAAGAGAATATAATCAAATATTACAGTAAGTTTTAAAGGCAGAATAAAAACAAAAGAACCTTTCGGGAAACTAGTGTTACAGTGTTTGTAATTTAGGTTAGAAATATAAATTGTTCAAGTTAAACAGGGAATTTGCTTCAAACACCTATTACAGCAGCAGAGATATCTTTTCATTATGATGTTACGTCTCTTTGCTCACTAAATACATATTCACTCATGAAGGAAGAATGTTTTCTTCATCTCAGAGGTTATACTTGAAGAACCAGAAATTCAGAACTTCTGCTGTATAGCCACTAGTTTCATTGCTGCTTTTATTGTGAGGATGCCACTGAACTAGAGGGGCTGCTTTTCTATAGCTAAAGCCTCTAAGAGATTGATTGAGAGAAGGCAGAAAGGGTTCTCACACAATAAACAAATAGATCTGTTATCAAGTTCTTCCATTTCTTTAACTGAAACTCTAATTAGTATCACTATTCCAAGTCAGGACTAGGGACAGTAACAAGTCCTGTCTTTGACCCTGATATCACTCTAGCACCTGCTTTTAATTTCATTGCTGTCACGTCTTGAATAACTACGTTGTTATAAAAGTCAATTTACTCCATGACACCATTAAAAACGAAAGTTTAACGTGTTGCACGAGACCACACCAATAACTTTTATCCTGTTCCTTTCTCTCAAACTGGCAGTTCTCTCATGCATCAGGATAAGGAATCTTCATGGTGCAAGAGACTTCTGGAACAACTAAACTTCACTGGAATTTTCTTCCCAGATAGTTAGTGCCTGGTCTATGCTGTGAAACACACAATTCGTGATCTCTGCCCCATAATCTTAATTTTGAGCATAAAGCAGCCCCACTTATCTCAATAAAATAGACATAACTGTCTGTTTTTTCTTTTATTGAGTCGTTGGCATCAGTTATATGGTGCAATATGCTTAAAAGTCAATAGATATAATAGAATGTTTGGTATTTCTGTGCATTATGACTTTATGGACATGGACCTGTTGGAGCAAGTTCAGAGGAGGGCTGCAAAAATGATTGGAGGGCTGGAGCACTTCACATGTGAGGACAGGCTGAGAGAGTTGGGGTTGTTCAGCCTGGAAAAGAGAAGGCTTCGGGGAAACCTTAGAGCAGCCTTCCAGTACCTAAAGGGGGCCTACAGGAGAGATAGGGAGGGACTCTTTGTCAGGGAGTGTAGTGATAAGACAAGGGGTAATGGTTTTTAACTGAAAGAGGGTATGTTTAAATTAGATATTGGGAAGAATTTTTTTTTTCCTGTGAGGGTGGCGAGGCACTGGAACAGGTTGCCCAGACAAGTTGTGGATGCCCCATCCCCAGAGGTGTTCAAGGCCAGGCTGGATGAGGCTTTGAGCAACCTGGTCTAGTGGAGGGTGTCCCTGCCCATGGCAGGGGAGTTGGAACTAGGTGATCTTTAAGGTCTCTTCCAACCCAAAGCATTCTATGGTTCTATGATTCATTGCTTTCTTAAAGTATCTACCATTGTTCAGCTATTGAAGATTAATAGCTTTTAAATAGATTAAATTATTTGATGGAGTTCAACACTCCTTGAATTCGCAGAAAAGTCTCACTTCATAGGCACAGTAAGTGAACAATAAAATAATGGTATCCCTTTTTCTTTCCTGTTCTCTAGCTGTAATTGAGAGTTCCTATTGAATATCTTTTCATACAGAAGTCCATTTTTGTCTTCCAACAAAATAGAGTGCTGATGTAAGATTTTCTATTTTTGCTATGTTCTGCATAAAAATTAAACTGGATGTGAATGTACCTTTCCGGATAAGACCTGCCATACCTGTTTAATGTACAAAATCACTGTATTTTCAGAGTTACTTCATGCTATGCTTTGGCATTCTGAGTGTTGTATTTGGCTATTTTGTTAAGGTTCTTATTGCTCTGAGTAGAGTAATGCCCAAGCCTTTCTCTTTGGAATTTATGGATAATTTGGAATCTAACAATTGTGCATCTGGCTCAAGTTGTTGTTTCCATTGTGCATGACTACTAATTTTTAAACATCCTACTGTATAGGTACCTCCATCTGTGTGCTAAGCTTACTTTTTATTCAGAGAGAGATATGGGATAGAAAAAACCACAGCTTGTTTGCAATTCATCTCAACCTGGGGCAGACATTCTTTCTCTCCATTGACTGGAGAGTGAATAGGTCGTATTTCATAGGCATTTAAACATATGTTTGACTTCAGTTCAAAAAAGTAGCACCTTAAGTGTCATTCATAATTTACCTAGCTTTATAAATTCTCTTTGAAGATATTCACATTCTCTCTGGCCTTGGCTTGTGTAGTTTCTGTTACTGGAAAATTTTACGATATCATAATTCAACCCTTTTTCCCGATCATTAACAGAATGTTAAACAACATCAGATTAATACAGAGAATATTTCACCACACTATTAATCTTTTGCTACGTTGAACATTGACCTCTGGTTACAACTTAACATACTCTGTGTAGCTTGTTTTTAATCCATGACATTACTTTGCCTCTTTCTCTGTGAATAATTATGTTCTCAACATCTTCCCACGGAAGAGAGTTTATCAAAGACTGTTTGAAAACCCAAATAAATTTTATTTACAAGCTTCTTTTATCAAGTATTCTAAGGAGAGACCTAAAGATTTCTAGCAGATCAAAGAGCAATGCTTTTTCCTTAAAGACAGCTGTGGGTTATTTTCTGTATCTAAATGCTTTATGATGCTTTTAATTGCTCTTTTTCTTAGGCTATAGTAACATTATTTTTCTTTATTTTAATATGCACATTATCTGTTCCTACTAATCTATTATAGCAGCTTAGTTTAATTAGACACTGAAGTATTTCACTGGCAGATCAATACTTTTATCCTCAAACCTTTTTTGAGAACAAAATACTGTTTTTTTCCTTAATGTGTCTAGTGATATATGTGCTAGTGTTTTCTCTTCTGACTCTTGAGTTTATCAAAATGTGTCTTGATGTAAGTCTCTTTTGTGTATTTTTAATTCCTGGGTACTCTAAGAGAAATGCATATTATCTTGTTGCTTCTTGTAATACTAGATACCTAGAGAAGAAAAAGGGAGTAAATGTAGAATAAAGAGTAACAAATATGAAATCAGATAAACTGAAATTGCATTCGGTTATTACTGAATGCCAAAGACAGGCAATAACTGAAGACAGCATGGGTCTGAATTAATTTTGATAGTTTAGGGTAGCAGGGTATGTATTAAGCATGATCCTAGGGTAAAGTTAACTGAAAAAAATAGAATATCATGAAATAAAGGAATGAGCCAAAAGCAGGATCAAAGTTTTGTAAGGTTAGAAGGCTAACCAGTGTGAAGAAAAGGGTGGTGCTAGAAGATGCAATAACATGTAAAGGAGTGAAGAAAGAGTTGGAAAAAAAAAACTTGTCAGATGATGTCAGTTTCTTGGTATGGAAATCTGTGAGCTATTCTTTAGAGAGGGAACATTATAAATTATTTTAATGGTCTGTTTTGTACCATACTGCTGATATTAATGGATTTGGAACCTGTTTTCAAAGACAAGAGTCTGAATCACAAATGAAGGGTTGTTACTGGAATGGCTGCTTTTTACAGCAGAAATTCATAATAAAGAGAGAAGCTGTGTAGAGACCTGTGAAATGAGATACTAAAATGAAATGTGATAAAGTCAATACGGGACAGAGAAGGGCAATGCACTTTGATCACAAGGTAAATTATATAATCAGAGTTAAAATGTGGGTGACAGCAAAGGCTTATTTAAATGATAAAATGTACAAAGATGTTTGCACTGAGCTCTAGATGCAAATTTTGCAGCATGTCCCATCATAGTTTTGTTGCAGGAGCTCTTAAACATATTCCAAAACTAATGTGACATAGATTTTAGAAAACCTGGAAAATAAAACCACACCCCTCAGTAATGCTGACCATGCTGCTTTTTGCGCAGCCAAAGGTATGATTGGCTTTCCGAGCTGCAAGCGCACATTGCCTTCTGATGTCCAATTTTTTTCATCCACTGGTATCCTCAAGTCCTTCCACACAGGACTGCTCTCAATCCATTCATCTGTCTATGTTGATACTGAGGATTGCCCAGACCCAGGTACAGGACTTGCAGTTGACCTTGTTGAACTTTATGAGGTTCAAATGGACCCACTTTTCAAGCCTGTCAAGGTCCCTCTGGATGGCATCCCTTCCCTCTAGTGTATCAACTGTACCACGCGTCTTGGTGTCATCCACAAACTTACTGAAGGTGCACTCAATCCCACTGTCTATGGCATTGATGAAGATTTTAAATATTATTGGTCCCAATATGGAACCTTGAGGGACACCACAGGTTACTGGTTTCCACTTGGATACTGAGCCATTGACTGTAACCCTTTGGGTAGCCGGCCATGAAGCCAATTCTTTATCCATCTAATAGTCCATCCATCAAAAGTATATATTTCCAATTCAGCAGCAAGAATGTTGTAGAGAACCATACCAAAGACCTTACAGAAGTCTAGGTAGATGTTATCCATAGCTTTTCTCTTATCCAATGATTCAGTTACTCCATTGTAGAAGGCCACTGGATTAGTCTGACATGATTTGCTTCATAAGATATTATTTCTTTGCCTTTCTCGACCTTCTAAGACAAATTTTATCAGAGTTTGCTGGTAAGAAGTGTGAAATTACCTGTTGTGGTGCCTGAAAAGCAAAACACAATGCAATGGACATTCTTGTCATTTTCTTGTACTGCTAAAAGACCCAAGCATGTCACACAGAGATTTACAACCACATACATGCATAGTAAAACCAATGAAATTTGCCTTTTGGGAGTTTCCCAGCAGAGCAACAACTACTACAAAAAACACCTTTCACCTAGTGCTTCTTTCAAATTTTTCCACAAATGAAAAACAGTTGACAGAAATTGGGTGTTCTTTAAAGTGGAGGGGACTGTTCAAAGGCACAGAATAAGTTCATTCTGCTGCCCATGTAGTCTTTCTCAGGAGGCTTTAAGCTTGGACAGGAGGTTTGACCCATGCCAGGAGAAAAGTGAAGTAATACCCTGAGATATTTGATCACAGAGATCTTTTTTTTCTGTTTTTAAGTCTGATACCTTTTTTTGTTGCTGTCAGTTGTAGGGAAGGGGGCTGTGGTGCCAGGATTGCTGTTTTGTTACTGTAAGCATATTTCAGTACTGATATGACTGACAGAGTAACAACAACATACAGGCAGGTATAATTTGGACTGATGCTGTGTCAGTTCTACCTTCAGACACCTGCACCAACTCACTTTGTCAGTGACCTTCAACACATTTAAGCTCCAAGGATTATTTTCCTGAGCAAAACTGGCAGTTATATTTAATTTTCTCAAATAGATGGTAGGTGTTTTAAATTGTAAATTGTGCTGATTGAGACAAGGAAACATTCAGAACTCTTTACAGCTGAATACAAATGCAGTACTAAGTTTTTTTTATTTGTTTGTTTTTTTGTTTTTCCTGTAGGAACTGAAGTACATATGACAACAGATAACATCAGCACACATACAATAATATTGCTAAAATAAAGTAAAAGAAGAAAAGCTTGACTTATTCTTTTTCACAGAACTATTTCTATTTAGCCAAAGAAGACAGGAGTCTGATTTCTCAAAAGCAATTTCGTGCATAAGCTGTATAATTTCCCATACAATTCTATATAGTTCGTATATGATTACCTTTAAATGCAAAATTCAACACGTCTTTATTCAAGCAGAACAGTAAAATCAGATAATATTATCTCATTAGATAATATTGTATGCTACCAGATGGCACATGCCATCCAGTAACTACATCATATAGCACTTTTTATTATGAGCTTCTAATTTCCTACTTTTGTCACATAATGATAGTTTACAAGCTACTGTTGTTCCTTCCTAAACTTTGTATAAAGCATGAACCCCAACAGTGAAAATGCAAACCTTAAATTATGCTTGGAATATTGCAAAATGGAAAACCAAAATGAGACATAGAATCATAGAATGGTTTGGGTTGGAAGGGACCTTAAAGATCATCGAGTTCCAACCCCCCTGCCATGGGCAGGGACACCCTCCACTAGACCAGGTTGCTCAAAGCCTCATCCAGCCTGGCCTTGAACACCTCCAGGGATGGGGCATCCACAGCTTCTCTGGGCAGCCTGTTCCAGTGTCTCACCAACCTCACAGTGAAAAATATTTCTTCCTCATCTCTAATCTTTTTTTTTTTTTTTTTTTTTTTTTTTTTTTTGCATGCCACAAACTGAAACCTCACAAACGATAACATGAACGTAAAAGATTTCTGTTCTATTTCTAGATTTATTTGTTTAAGTTTCTTTCTGCTCCATTTAATTTTCAGGATCTTAGTGAGACTGGGAAGTGGTGTGCTCATTAACTCCTTGCTTGTTACCTTCTAAATCAATCCTATTATGAATCCTATTATCTTGTAGTCTTCAATTATCCCTCTGTGGAAATAATGAAAAACTGGAATGCAAGGTTTTCTTCTTTAAAATATGGTTTCTGTGTGTTTTATTTAGAAGTCCTGGAAGTCAGTATTTCCTTTTGTATCTTACAGTTTAAGCTCTTTGGGACAAGGATGCTATATCTTGTTTGACATATATGTTTTCAGTACTGAGTAATGGTGACTAACATGTTTAAATTAACTTTCCTTTCCAACTTCTGTGTTATTTCCTAGGCATCTTCTATTCAATCCTAGTGAAAATCTTTCCTGTGCATGTACCCTTTTTGGAAATATTAGTGTAATTAAATGTTCATATTTCAGGTAACAAAGTTCTTACTCATATTCATCTTAGATCTGTCTTTCCCCAAAAATAGCTATAGTATATTCTATCCCATCTTTTCTTTTAATTTTTAGTTTTTAATTCCTTTTATTAACATTTTAGTTGCTTCATAGTCTAATTGTTTAGTTGGTTTGATATTGATAGTTCCAGTAGGAATTAATAGATTGTTGTGTGTAGATGAAGATGTCATTGAAATCTCTTAAAGAAAAAATTGAAAACACTGGTTTATGTTCTAAAAGCAAACAAAAGACCCAGACAAAAACCCTGAATGAAGTTTTGCATCTATCTCCTATGGATGTCTCATACGGACCTACTACTTACCTGTAACTGACATTTCCATGATTCCCAAGTAAAAACTAAGATGACAGAGATTCAGTAAACATCAAAATTAGAAGTGAATATATAGTACCAAACTGTTATATTATCTGTTGCAATGGAATAAAATTACATTCTCATGGGATCCACTGAAGTACTAACAAGCACAATTATTTCCTGAAGTCTCCAAAAGCAGCTGCAAATTGAGCTTGTGTTCAAAATGAACAGTTAAAATAGTTGCATCAAATAATTAGAGGTATTCTTAAGAGCTGATTATTCATCTCACAGATTCCAGTGGTCCCTACAAATGCCCAAAGGGAGAGTGCACGAACAACTTCACCAGCAGTTGTTAAATCCAGAGTATGTCCTTGTGCTGTTCAGCTATCTGGACAGAGGGTGTGACAGTTACCTTTAGTTATTAAAACTGACTGTTAATTCACTTTTTTTTTTTTTTTACAAATCTATTCACATTAATTTTAAATGAGACATAGGTACTTATCTCTCTTTAAGCTTGTTTGAAAGTAGTCACCCTTTAGCTATAGGTGGTGTTAGGTCAGCATTACTAAATTCTTTCTGCAGTCTAGTTACCTTGATTACCTACAGCATAGTTACTTCTAGGCTTGTGATTTTTTGATTAATAATAAATGTTGATTTGTGTCTTCTAATTTAGAACTCCTATATGTTCACGGAAACATAACTGTAGTATAATCATCATGCTAACAACCATATTCCCCTCTGCAGCTAATTATACTCTGACCATATCTTACACTCGCTGATTTGCCAGTGCAGTGTATTACATACACTTCTGGACAATCTTTGCAGTGGGATTTGTGTATCCTCCAGGAGCTCTCACATTCTTGGATGTTTACTATAGTCTTTACTTAACAATGTTCTCGTTCCTCAGGCAGGACTGAAGCCACCTTCCTCACCACTGCTGAAGCTTACTCATACTGGTGCTTTGGAGTCAGCAGGACTGCTTGTATGCTTAAAACTATGTGTGTGGCCAAGAGCTTTGCCAGCACAGGGCCAACATACATAACACAAAGGGAACGAGTGTATTTTTAAATATTTCAGTATATCAAACTGGTTGTTAGATTTTGGATGTAATTCAAGGAAGCATAGCGTAGGTATCTCTTCTAATTCCAAAATGACTTCACTGATGAGGAAAGTGAGGCAGGTGAAAGCAAAGGCTCTGCTTCTGCATAGGAGTATTGTGCAGTCAGACACGTTAGCATTTTTACATCCACACCTCATCAAGTGCACCAATTTAGCACAGAACTGTAAGCTGTTTGAGGTCACTGACACACTTTCATACCAACAGTGCTCCTCCTGATGCTTGTCCAGAAAAAAATGTGCTTCAGTCTGAATTAATTTAAATAACTATATGGTAGATTTATGCTTTTTAATGAGTGTTTCATTATTCAATCAGTAAGCATTGCAGGCTCAGTCCAGTCCTCCGTCAAATAAAACAGGTTCAGTTACAGTGCAAGAAGCACTCCACTTATCTGTTGGAGGTCACTGAAAGGATAGGCTGCACAATGCCTTCTTTCTTTTGAGCCATTATAGTCAGTTTTGTCAAAGCAATGTACTGTATTTAGAAGACTTTAAAATTCTAAATGTGGTGTAACTTGCATAACAAAAATCCTTATTAAAAATAATACTGAATTTATATAGCTGCCTCATTTTTATATTAATTATTAATCATCTAAAATAATAAAAAATATATTAATAATTATCAATAGAAGCACTCTGCTAAACCTTAATTTACTAGTTTTAAAAACTAGTATTTTCAGTAATTTTTATTCAAAGTATTTCTTTTAATAAAAAAAATGTACCAGAATGGATCAACACAGGATGAAAGATAAAACTTTATATTAGTTTTATGATTTTTTTGCAGGATGAATAAATGCAATCTAAATAAATGCAAATATTTTCAGAATAAGAAATAGCTTTCAGGTGAGTTTCTTCTAGTAACTATGACAAGTGTCCGGTGTAAGTGCCAGTGTTTATCTTCACATAGACCCATATTTAACAGTTGTCTTAAAATAAATTGCTGACTTTCCTAAAATGAAACACATTGGAAGCTTTGAAATCTTTGACAGGAGGAAAGGGATACCCCACCTGCCCAAAGTTGCATAAGTTAAGGTTTTATTTTTTTGCATCTTACTTGGAATAAGAGTCAATAACAATTAGTTGCTGAATACAGAATAGTATAATCAGAATGTAGACACACCAAAACTCCATGTAGCAACACAGCTCCTAAGTGATAACTGTTATTGCTATTTTTTTAAATTCTTTTTGGTCCTAACCAGTGATCAGGATCACATATTATCTGTACAGATAGTTTGAAGAGTTTCCCTACCCTGGAATCTGTGTGAATATTATATTATCTCCATTGAGAGGAATCCATATCAACATACTGGTGTGGAATAAACTTGTAAGGAAAGGAACTCCCAAATTAATAACTATTCTTAAAAAGTAGTAAATAATAATTTCCATGGCATTCCTACTTTCAAAAAGTGGAGCTATACAAGACAGCACAATCACTCCCTGTGACAATTAATACATTCTGTTGTGCTGTATTAACTTGTTGAAAGATATAACCTCATTTAAAACATGTGCAACTGAGTGATGAACTGATTTAATGCCCTTAATTTTGTCCAGGAAAACATCTTGTGGGAAGCATATAGTTTGGAGCATGGAGTGGTCATTATTTCTTCCTTTATTTAGGAAGGAACAGTATACAGAGTACTGCCACCTGTAAAATATTGAGAATTTCATCCCACTTTCATATTCTATACATGAAACAGTTAATGCATGGAGATATGCAAGCAATTTTTCTGAAAACCAAGGTATGTGTAATCATGTAAATGAAAACTATAGGAAACATAGAATACAGAGCTGAGGTAATATTAGAATTTAATATTTTTTATTCAACCCTTTTTTCAACTTTATAATTTTTCAATAGAAGTGTCTATGTAGATATTTTTATTGGTTCTCTAAAACTACTAAAAAGAAGCCTGTGAAATAACGTTTTCTTTTGTTTTAATCCTTGCTAATGCATGGAACACAAATCTCTGCAGGGATTTTTGCTGCATTTTCTTTCAGTCCATCCAATTTCAAATAGGACACAAAATTGTTATTTAATTCTCTTTTCTTGAAAATAAACATTTCCTGGCTATATAGCAGCATCTACACATTTGCTGTGGTCTGGAATCCTAGCGATATTTTTGTGTGTGTGTGTTGCAGCTGGAGTCATTAAGAATACATGTTCTTTAGTTAAATTTTGCTGCTATACAGAGCTAGCAGTTGCAACCCAAATGGTTTTGTTGATGTTGTTGTTAATAGTATCAGAATAATGGCCACTCTCATCTTGCGTCTTGTGCTACTTAGTCAGAATATAGCAATTAAAACAAAACCAAACAAATATAATTTAGGCAAATTTAAGTAAAATTCTGAGCTTTCATTGGCTTCCACATTAAAAACTACCTAGAACAGTAGGAATCTAAGTCTTCATACTATTTAGGAGAGAGATGGAAGGCATTTAATTTGTGGTTAAGGACTGCTGTGAAATCATTGAATGTGTCTGTTTGTCGGAGTTATGCATACTGTTGACAGACTACAATTTCATTTTAACACCATTATAGGAAGGAAGTGCCAGAGAATAAACTTGTGTTCTTTCTGGTAGACTATTAACTGTATAGAGCATTTTCATGTGTATGTATAATTATATATTTGCACATGTATACACATGTGGCCAGCATTCGTTAAATTATTAAAAAATAATAGTTGTTTAAAGCTAGACAATAGGCATCTATTTCTCTTTCTTCAATTAAAATGAACAGGCTTTTAAAAATACACATAGATAGATAAAAATACACATAGATAGATGTGGTGTCTTTCTTTATATCTCTCCTAATGTAGATGATCTGTAGTCACCTTCTAAGACACACTGAAAAACTGTAATTCTCAATAATCTTTTTCCTTCACTTTTATTTGAAATGCCTACATGCCTCTTTTGATCTTTCTTCAACTGCCAAATGAGGACTTCTTGGTATAGCTATAAGGTAGCCGGAGAGCCTTGGCCATAGCTGTGAGCCAGGGACAGTGTTATGACAGCCACACTTCTCCATTGACTGACCTCTGGTTTTGGACGTGAAATGTCTTAAGGCTTGTGCACTAAGTGAGACTCAAAGTAAAGCTAGCCCACCAGTCTTGGGAGAAATGCAGAAGGGAATGTACAGTTCTGCTTTCCCATTGCTCCCTCGAGACTGTACTGAATGGTTGACTTGAGCTGATTGTAAAATTGTAGTAGTTCTCATGGGATGGGAAACCAAGGGCTTTAGAGATCTATTGAAATGGCTGTATAAATAAGACATATCACTGAGAGAATGACTGTTAAATCCTGTATTAATCTGGTTTGAGATGGAAGTTTCCAGAAGGTTGAACATGCTCTATGTGAAACTGGGAGGTCATACAACTAATAATGTGCTGTGTGATTTCTGAAAACTGAGCGCTTTCCCAAAATTAAATGGGGTCAAAAGGTATACTGTGTGACAGATGGAGCAATTACATATAAAATGCAAATAAATGGCATCAGTTTAAGCAGTAGCTGATAATTTTTTGCTGCCATTAGAGGCTTCGGAATGGATACCTAAAATGCAAGCACTGGTAAACTGCATGTGTGGGACCTGAATACATTGCGTACATATGATACATACTGAATACATTACGTACATATGATACATATTATCTAATTGGAGGAAAATGTAGCATAAATTGTGAATACATCTGGGAAGACTTGCAACCACAGAAAATCTGTTTCTGAATGAGATTTTTATTCATTATCAAAGGAAGTGCGAGCCACACAGTGTGCTTACGGTGGAGTGACTTCTTCATTTGTGACAGATGTATGTATGGCATTGAGAATTAATCTGGGAATATAAGGTGAATTTACATCCATAGATAAATGAAATCAAGTCTTTTTAAAAAAGTTAATTAGCAGATGAGTCAGTGTTTCAGAATGAAAAACTTTTAAAGAGAGATGCTTACTGAATTAAAGTTCACAACTGCATTGCACATATAGCTTCTTAGGGAGGATAAAAAGTAGCCCACATGAAACCCTGCTTTATTTTGGCCACGTTGACTGGCACTAGTTTGGAACTGGCTTATGTATGCCTATGTGATTCTACATCTGTATTATCACACTATATCCTAAACAAACAAACAACAACAAGAGAAACCCAAAACAAACACAAACAAACAAACAAAAACCGCACCACATTTTCTGGCAAGCAAAAATCCTTTACAAAAGAGGTTTGTTCAGTAAGACATTATACCATGCCTTTTTCACTCAGCAATTAATGGAATTTTAGGACAAATGAAAAGAGGTGACCTAGCATTTTGTATATACATTATGAAGTCACATTTTTTCTGCTTGTCATTAACAGTAAGATCTCTTAGAACTTTCTAAAACATGACCTTTTATATGAACGTAATCTTCAGTAGAGTACAATATCCTCAGTGTATTTAAGATATGTAATTAAATAGTTCCTGGCCTTGGCCACTAGGAAATTTATTTCCCATACTATTAACATTCTGAAATACTTTTCTTTGGTACTTTTCATCAGCATGAAAAGTGAAACAAACCTTGCAAACCAAGAACTCCAGCCAAAACCTAGGTTGGTCAATAGAGGTACTCCTGGAATTCAGTCTTTATTGTGCTAGATCACCCCTGCTCTCTGTCCTGCTCTCTGCACTACTGCTGGTTCCAGGATTGCTGTTAAAATTTACCATCTGTGTTTCGTGTGGGATGAAGGAGTGCACACTTCTTACCCTGCAGAAGGGCCAATCCTGTAGCAAAGTGTTGATGTTCTCTTGATGTATGGGAATCCAAGGCTAAAATTGGTGCTCCTGTGATTTTCCTATAAATAGGGAAGAAAAATGCCTGAACCCTGAACACCCTCAAAACAAGCCTCAAAGCAGAGGGAAGTGCTGGTCTGTGGGACAGGCAGTTGGTGCGGACAGGGAATTCTCTTGAGCCATGGGAGATTCTGAGTCACGTTATCCTTCTGTTTCCTGGATTGATGACTCGAGGTGCAACCTCAAACTGATCTTAGAGGGATAGCGAGTTTGGTGTTTTTTTTTTTTTTCTTGTGACAGGGAATAATATCTTCTTATAGAAGTTTCAGGACAAGGTAATTAACATTTTTAGCAAAAAACACACAACATGGTTTAGAATTCAAATTTTTCCTCTCTGTATGAGATAATATTTTTCTGAAAGCTTATCTTTTCAAAACATCAGTGCACTTTTTATAAACAGTGGTCCGGAATATCTTATGTGGTTTTGGCACTACTGAAATAATTCCAACAATAGCGCTTTTGCTCTTCTCAAACAGTTCTGTACCAACATTATTGCCCATGTGGCTTGTATCAGAAACAGTGTGGCCAGCAGGACTAGGGAAGTGATTGCTACCCTGTACTTGGTACTGGTGAGCACATCGAATGAAAGACTTTGAGGTGTTGGAGTATGTCCGAAGAAGAGCAACAAAGCTGGTGAAGGGTCTAGAGAATAAGTCTTATGAGGAGGGGCTGAGGGAACTGGGGTTGTTTAGTTGGGAGAAAAGGAAGCTCAGGGAGACCTTGTCGCTCTCTACAACTGACTGAAAGGAGTCCGTCATTCTCTTTTCCCAAGTAGCAAGTGACAGTACAAGAGGAAATGGCCTCAAGTTATGCCAGGGGAGGTTTAGATTAGATATTAGGAAACATTACTTCACTGAAAGGGATGTCAAGCACTGGAACAGGCTGCCCAGGGAAGTGGTTAAGTTGCTTTCCCTGGAGTTATTTAAAAGATCCGTAGATGTGTTGCTTAGGGACATGGTTTAGCAGTGGACTTGGCAGTGTTAGGTTAAGAGTTGGACTCAATGTTCTTAAACGTCTTTTCCAACATAAATGGTTCTATGATTCTATTCTGTGATTCTATGGTTAGTACCCACAGAATGAAAAAAAAAAAAAATAAAAGAAAATCCAGTGTGGTAGGAACACATAAACCCAGTTTGAGAAAAGATTCAACCTTCATTGGGCTAAAACTAATTTGGAAAAGTATTTAAAAAAGGGCAAAACTTGAATCGCGTCTGAGATTTAGAGCCTGTATCTGACATTTCTCAAAGAAATTGCTAGATTAAAGAACATCTGTATCTCATTAACAGTGATATTTTAGTTAGCTAATTATGTACTGAATATATATAATTTAATGCACTTGTGTACTACAGACACACTAACTTGCGTGCAACTGCATGGGAGGTGCAGGCTTTGTGTGGAGATGGTCTCAGCCATTGGTTTTCACATTTTGACTCACTAACCACTGTCACCTGCATATATAATGTCAGTGTTTTCAGAAATCTTGTAGAGAAAATCTGTATTCTGTCTGGATGGAGAAGACTCAAGCAAACCAGGGCACAGAACCTAAAAAACTGTATATATTAACAAGTATTAAGTACTTCAGTAACAATTAATCACATTCTGTCTTACTTACAATTACAGACTGAGATTTACTTGAAACCTTTAAAATTTTGAGTTATATAGGGACATTTTAAATAGTGGAATAAGAAGAAGTAATAAAAAAATTATTTGAGCTAAATATGATGTCTCTGTGACATATGCAGACTTCATACTCAGACTCACACATAAATAAGTTAATAAAGTATACTGTTCTTCTGAAACACATTTCCAAATAAAGACAATTCATGATAAAAATTACTAGAGTGGTGACCATTTTATTTGTTTAGTCACCATATTTCACATCTAAACTAAGTTAGAAATTGAGTTTCCTATTCATGTTTCACTCTTTCTCTCAAGTAACCTTTTACATTACAGAGGGCTACTTGCTACAGAAGTAAGCATAGTATAATGAAACGTTGGGTGTAAGGATAGCTTGGTGTCATTTTTTTTTTTTCCAGTCCAAAAACAGTACTGCCCAAGGAGAGAGGTGGGGAAAACTATGTTTATCTCCTCTTGCTCCCATAAACACATGCTGTAGCATGTATGGATGTGTGTGTGTGTCTCTGTGTGTGTGTGCATGTATGCACCACGAAAGTATTTTGAGAAAGCATATTGAATACAAATTAAAATATATTCTTTACTTAATCTTCTAATAAATAAGTGCAAGTTCTTTATCATGGTAAGTAACTGTTTACAGTTAATTTCCAGGTTTTTCTAAAGAGCATGAAATGTAGTATAATACGAACCAAGGCTACTTTTAGACCAATTTCATGTCTGGGATTTACTCAACTATGTTTTACCTTTGTTTACACTATGTTGTTTTAAATATATTTTTGTTCATAAGATTAAATTTTAAGGAGGTCTGTATAGTTTGTCTTGATCCATTCAAGCTGTATAAGACTCAATGATAATTTTATTTGCGTTGCTTCCATCTAAAATTCAGGTTGTGAATAATTTGTAATAAATTCTACTGAGGATTAATAAAATGTTAAGTCATTGAAGATAGTGACTGAAGGCTTTACTTCTTCAAGGTTACAGAACAGAATGAAATCAATTGCATTTCTTATGTAGAAACCATAATTTGGTAATTTTTTTAATAAACTTTTTTGGTTTATATTCTTCTTTTTTAATAGCACATTAATTTTGTTTTTGCAGAAATCACTTTTAACTGGAGTAACTGCATTGTCACTGAATACGATAAATTTTTTCAAATATTTTCAATTTGTTCTTCTTGGCATTTTATGTTTATGTGCAGATTGCATCTTTTTTGTTTTTCAATTTCAAATGTAACAGATTTCAACATTTTTGTTACATTTTTCTTTTTTTTCTTTTTGTACTAGTGCTTTTTTGTTTTTGAGAACCTGCTGGTTTTGAATTCTCTTTTTTCCCTTTATTCTCCTCCTCACTATGATCCCAGGAGCCAACACAAAGAAAAGCGCAGATGATATAACCAGTAATGATCGTGGTGAAGATGAAGGTATTTTTTGTTTTTTCAAAGCTCGACCCTGATGCATGAACATAAACTTTTTATTTTTGTTATAATATTAATTGCTATTGTTATTGCTGTTATTTCAACATGATTTTTAGTCCCTTATTTGCAGAAACACACTTCAGTGTGCTTCTTTATTTTCTTCTTTAGAAATTACTTTCATTGGTTTTCTTTTTAAAATTCAAATTAGCATAAGGATGATTGCAGTTCCCCTGCAACATAGGTGCAAAGGTGATTCCTAAATGTCTGAAGTGAACATAAATATTGAGACCACATACTTTTTCCTCCCTATTCTTTCTTAGGTTGAGAAAATGGAATTTAAA
>NW_010125682.1:0-30998 GCF_000699245.1 Pterocles gutturalis | reverse complement strand
TCTTTCCCTCCTACACATTTTGTAAATTCACCTGTTTGAAATTCATGAAAGAATTCACATATATCCTTCCTTTCACTTCCACTGTTTCCCCAGTGCACATACTGTACATGGATGCAGTTGGTTGTGCTTTGTCTCTGCTATTTTTATTTACTGATTTATTTTTTTTCTCACAGGATGTGGTTTATTTCAGGACACAAAAATAAAGGAAGCTGTTGATGTTGCTTTATTTGTTTTTTCCTGTAATCAGCTAGACTCTGAGATACATTCCTTCTGACTATGACCACATTCCCGCTGAAATCAATGACAATAATGACAATAATTTTCATTGACTTCTTTCAGACTTGGACTGGATTCCCTATTCCCTGAAAGGAAATGTTAAAGTTCACACTGAAGTACCCCAAAAAAGTTTTACAAGGAAATACTTTTTTCTTGCTTTGGCACAGCAAAGCTATTTAGGATGCACTGGAATAGAAAGAAGTCATTAAATCTTCCTCTATTCTCACCCTTCCTCTTCATTAAAGTTACACTGACAGTTTATTTCACTTCATATATTTAGAAAATTAAGAAACATATTTTCAAATTAATTGAGAAGATAATAGCCTTGGGTAGTTTGTTGTTCTAGTTTTGGAGCAGTGTTTTTTTTCTTAATCCTCTCATGCTTGGCCAATGCAAAGTGCTATTCCATGTCTTTTTTCCTGTTTTCTTCTATCTGACATGAGTTCAAATAACTTGGAAACATTTGTCTTCTCTGTTCCCCTTAGAATCATGCATACAGCAGTGAGGACACTGTCTCCTCTTTTCCTGGGAGTTCAGCTCAATTGTAGCTACTCTATCCATACATAACATACTGTAATAAAAATCTCTGTACAACCTTCACTGCTGAATTACACTATTTCTTTTAACACAGAAATGCTGTGCAGAACACTCCAAAATTACTGTTATTTTCTGAATATCATCTTCCTATTTCTGTGCAACATATATTTTTTTTAAATTATGGTATCCTCGTTTGCTATGCCAAATTCTGTAGTTAAAGCAAAAGATAAGTAACAAGCAAAACAAACATTGCTTTAAAAACTTAAGATAGTTATTGGCTTATGAATACATTATTATGCAGACTTCTTCAAAAATTATAAAATGTTAGGGTTTTGTGATTAACAAGGTCATCCACTTTAGATATAAGCACATAAAGCATGGAGCTTATTTCCTTTATGTTGAAGCTAATCATGTTCCTATTAAAGGGGAAGAGAAAACCTCCCATTGACTTCAGAAGTGAAAGATTCAACCCTGAGGTGGAACTATGTAATAAGGAAAGATTAAATACAACAAATCATGCCATGAGACTTTGGAGAGAGAAGGGAAATGTAATTCAGTAACACAAATAATTGTGTTAAATAATTGTTGCTTTCATTTTTTGAGGGCTTAGCTGAGCCTTCAGAGAAGAAACACTTTCATGTACTTTGCTGAAAAAGCTGAGAATAAAAGAAATACATCCACTAGAATGCACCTCATTGCTGTATATGATCTGTCTAATGGCTGCATTACTCTTACAGTCACAACAATTGAAAAGCTCTTATCACAAAACCTTTTGTTCTGCTGCTCGAGTGCAACACATAAGATACAACACATAAAGTATGTCTCTTTTTATGTAAAGAAGGCGGATTCTACGAGAAGCCTTGAACTCTGACAACTAGAGAGGTGTGCATTGGAGCCTGAACATATGTTCCTCACACTCAGCTGACAATTTTTGATATTTAGGTTAGTGCATATACATCAGTAAAGTAAAAATGGCTCTAGGAATATGACCAGTCATAATTTACTTTTAAATATGCTCAAAATAGTTCCCCATATACAAAACATTGTGCATATTGTGCCTGATTGCTGATCACATTTTTGGTATCTTAGAGTATTTTCTACCAAACCTGAGGAAAAGGAAGAGTTTTGGAAGGCTTTCAAACCCAGGTTCCCTATCTATAAGGATTTAGCTCAGCTTTTTCTTCCTCCACTTCCCTTTTTCCACTGTTCAATACATGCCTATCCTACCCAAAGGAGAATACAGCGGGGTTTTTTTTAATCCTGATTGAGTAGTCAGAGACTCTGCTTTCCCTTGTATGTTGTACTATATGATTGAAAGAAGTGTTCCTATCCCGCATTGCAGATACACTGAATTGTTTGTAAAAAGTGTATATATCTAACAGCAAATGAGAGTTGCCTTCTGCTTCTTAAAGGAGCTCAGTCCCTGCTCCTACTGTTTCTGTAGGGAACATAAGTTCCTAATATAGGCAGTCTGAACCATCTCTGAGGTCAGGAGCCTAACTTTTTGGTTATTAGAGGAAGATACATTAATCCAGACCTAAATATACCCCAAATCATTCATTAGTGCATCTTTATATCTCACTCTGAAGTATACAGAAGATCAACAAACCTGGGCCATGAATTCACATAAATTTTCTTTGTTTGTTAACTCCTAGGTTATTTGAAAGAAGGAACAGTTTACTGTTTACTTCTATCAGAACAAATTGATTTTCTGATATCTCTCAACAAACTGGTGGGAATATAATTTCAACAATTACGTCTCAATGAGGAATGGATCATTATTGTAATTTTATTAAATGTAAAGATATTTCTTAATCAGCATGTCCTCGAATCAGAATATTCTAAAAAAAAAGACAAAATTGTTCCATAATTTTATTTTTTCTCTTTAGACATTTATATTCAAATTAAATTCATTGTAATATTGAAGGCATTTCAAGTGTTCTAAGAACATTTCAGAGGAAATAGTATTTGAAGTAACCAAGACAGATCTTCAACCTATAAATATTAAGCTTGTAGGATGATTCTGAACTGTGCAAGCTAGCTGATTAAAGTGTTTGTGATGACATTGAAAATGCAGGAAATAATTACGAATATTTTTAGCACTGTTGTAAATTGCTAATGCCATATTCCCTTATTTTTTATTACTTTATTATGTTTTCCTTACTTGAATTTTTTCAGACATTCATGATCAGAACAGCAAGAAACCTGTTATGGTCTACATCCATGGTGGATCTTACATGGAGGGTACCGGCAATATGATTGATGGCAGCATTCTCGCAAGTTATGGGAATGTCATTGTTGTTACTCTCAATTACAGGCTTGGGGTTTTAGGTAAGTGTCTCTTTTCTTCATTACCAATTGCATAGGAATATTTTATTGCTTAATTGATCTACCAATTGATCATAGATCATAGATCTTTAGGCCAGTTTTGTTTTTAAAACAGAACTTTCTCGCTGGTGGGTAGTTTGACTGTATTATATTAATTTTGAATTCCATTCAATATTTCATAGAAACTGGGCTAGGCTACTTGTCCCCTTCTTTTTGACAGCTATCTTAATCTTAGAAAAAAAAAATACTGGATATTTATAATGATGTTAGCACTGGTTTAATTTAAATTTGTCATCATATCATATTTTCTATTGTCTCAGTGATTTAACGAGTTTTGAGAACTTATATCTTTTTTTCTCATTAAAACCTTCTTGATTCCACGTTAAAAAAAAATAAAAAAAAAAGGTAAATTAGTTAAGAAGAGCACTCTCCACTTCCAAAACAGTCAGAATGGGAGGAAGAGGGAAAATTTATCTATATACCTGTATTTATTGTTTCTGTGTGCAAATTGTTTTTTTGGGGCAAAAGATGTAAAGGTAATACAGACAAAATAGGTTATACACTAATGGAATTTATGTTGCAGATAATACAAAGTCAAGCGTATAGTCTGTGTAGAATAGCATAGAGACTGCTAGAATGCTTGTATTTCCAGCATTTTAGATACACAAAGTAAAATATACTGATTTTGTGTGTGTTTTTTTGATTTAGAATGGCTTTTACAAAGATTTTTAATCTTGTTTTTCTTGATAGCAAATCTGATTTCTTGACATGTACTATTTTGGAACACAGGAAGCTTCTTTTGCTCAGTTATCTGTTAATGTGGTTAATGTTTTTCAACAATGTTTATCCCATCGGAGTACTGAGAATTTTTTTCTTGTCCCTCACTTTGACTCTTTTTTAAACAGAAAAGACCATTTTTTCTATTTTAGAGTCAAATTTAAACATAAAAACAGGAATATAAAAAGATATTTTGCTATATTAATAAATGCAATATTGGTACTCAAAAACACACGAAAAAAAAGAAAAAAAGGAAAGTGAAATGTAGTGAAGAGCTCAAGACTCGTTAAAAAAAGGATTGTTGGTGGTCGTTGTTGCTGTCTAATAAAGTGTATACCCAAGAACTTGGAAGTAGATATTTATCTGTAAAAAAGTTTATTTAATGCATCTCTTAAAAGTTTTTTTAAAACTGAAATTATTGACAGATATTGATTATTATAAGTAGTTTAAAATGTTTCATTATCCAGCTGCCTCATATCAATCTAAAGGAAAAAATGCAATATTTGCATTGATTAATTTATATTTTATGTATTTATGTTGAAAACAAGCAAAAGAGACAATGCTACATTTTTATATTGTGGCATTTAGGAAAAAGGCACAATACAGAGGTATTTTTATAAGAAACTGAAAAGTAATATCTGTGAGGATTTTAAATGCATTATATAAAATACAGTGTTATATTTGTCATTAAATACTTCTCAACATTGGCAAATGTAACTTTTGAGACACTATAGAATGTGTTCTTTTTTTATAGAAGGTCTATGTTTGAATTAGAAAAACAGAAGATATTTGGAATATGTGTTTAACACTTAAAAAATCAGAGGAATTGTGGTTTACAAGCGTACTTCTGTTTTGTCTTCCTTGGTGAAGTGTAAATATGATTCTTGAGAACACATTAGGTTTGCATAGACGTTGGAAGGTGTTAGGTGTATTCATGTTTTGGACTAGCTTCACAAGTGAAAAAATGAAACAGAAAATGAAAATTTCTTCAAGTAAACAGCCATATGGAAAACAAACCTGATTGTTAATAAAAGTCTAAAAAGCAGCATAATTATTATGACATGCAGTCTGAAAATTGGTAATATTTGTGTCTATTTCTTCTAGTCTGGATTATTTTATTTTTGGAAGATACACTTATTTCTGTAAATCTGGTGTGTTTCAGTTGCATTTCATTTGTAAATTTGTACATAAGAGGATACATACAAATCTGACTTTAATGACAGAGATGTGTAATTCTATCACCATTATCACATCCTCTGATGGAGGAATATGCATTGAACTGATCATAATGTTGAACTACTGAAGACGCTTTCAATATATTTTTTTTTCCCTCCTCTGGAAAATTATCACTTGAATGGACCTGAATACTATATGTTACTATACTTACTATAATGTTAGTTCTGTTCTTGAGGCAAACTAAATTATTTTCCTTTCAGTCCATATTGTGTCATTAATAGCAGTAGATAGAAAAACTATTAGGACTGCATAGATAATCACTGGATGATATTAGCCAGACAAATCACAGAAGCGTAGAATGGTTTGTGTTGGAAGGGACCTTCCAAGATCATCCAGTCCAACGCCCCTGCCATGGGCAGGGTCGTCTTTCGCTACGTCAGGTTACTCAAAGCTCCATCCAACCTGACGTTGAACATCTCCAGGGATGGGGCATCTACAACTTCTCTGGGAGACCTGTTCCAGTACCTCACCATCCTCAACATAAACCATTTTGTCCTTCCATCCAGTCTAAATCTACCCTCTACAGGCCTTGGTAAAAAGTCTTTCTCCATCTTTCTTATAAGCCCACTTTAAACTGAAAGACCCTAATAAGGTCTCCCTGGAGCCTTCTCTTTTCCAGGCTGAACAACGCCAACTCTCTCAGCCTGTCCTCACACAGGAGGTGCTCCAGCTCTCTGATGATCTTCGTGGCCCTCCTCTGGACTCGCTGTAACAGGTCCATGTCCTTCGTGTGCTGAGGACTCCAGAACTGGACGCAGTATTCCAGGCAGGGCCTCACAGGAGCAGAGTAGAGGGGGAGAATCACCTCCCTCTACCTGCTGGTCACGCTTCTTTTGACATAGTCCAGGATACAACTGTCTCTCTGGTCTACAAGCGCACATTGCCTTTTCATGTCCAATTCTTTCATCCACCACTATCCCCAACTCCTTCTCTGCAGGGCTGTTCTCAATCTGTTCATCCCTCGGTCAATATTGATGAAGAGGATTGCTCTAATCCAGGTGCAGAACCTTGTATTTGGCCTTGCTGAACTCCTCAGACAGTCAAGGTCCCTCTGGATGGCATCTCTTCCCTCTAGCACATCAACTGCACAACTCATCTTTGTTTTGTCTGCAGACTTGCTGAGGGTGCACTTAATCCCACTGTCTGTGTGACTGATTAACATGTTAAATAGTATTGGTAACAATATGGACCCTGGAGAGATATCACTGATTACTGGTTTCCACTTGGACATTGAGCCGTTGACTGTAACTCCTGAGGATGTGATCATCCAGCCAGCTCCTTATCCATCTAACAGTCCATCCATCAACCCATATCTGGTAACATAGCTACTTGTCTGAGGAGTTCCTCCAGCTGGGCATGCTTCCGTCACTTCCTCCAGGTGCTAGGGGGATTTCCAGATACTGAAGTTCCATGCAACCTAAGGTGTGAACAGCTATTTCAGTCCTGGGGAAGGCATCAGCATAGGTAGGCTGTAGTGCTTCAGTTAGGTTTCAGCCACAGCCTTCCAGTTGTGGTGGGTGGATACCACTCTCTTTGAGCAGCTCACAGGCTCCTTATTGTTCTCAGAAAAAATATCCCACTTATAAATTGATAATTCTTTTGAAAAACATTGTTCTAATTCTAATTCCCTGAAGACCTCAAGCGTCTGGGTGGGCTTGTACAGACATTAGCTAGCTGGGGCGACCACTTGGGCTGTGGCCTGAGCCTGTGGGCACGCAGAGCAGGCAACAGCCTGATCACTAGCAGAGTTGGCAGCTCTTCCTGCATTCCCTGCCATGCGAACTGCTGCACAAACTGCTGACACCGGTCCCAACTGACACTGTTCCAGTTTGCATAGCCTGTTAGCTGTGCTCCCCATGGCTGGCGTTCCCCACGGGCTGGTTCTATGTGGCTTCCCATGGTTTGAACTGGTCACGGGGACAGCTGACACCATCCCATTCTTGCCCACTCCTCTCCTGAGACCCATCTCCTGCTGTCTGGTACATCCCCCACCAGCAGCCCAAGGGTGCTGGGGGCCTAGAAACTCCCTTAGGTGCCCCCTGGAGACCTCACAAGCCACACATTGCTCTTGTCAGGAGGTAACTGCTGCTGCTGCTTAGCATCAGCTTCCTGAGGTTTAAACTGCAGAAAAAAAAACAGTTTGAAATGCTGGGAATTAATCCATAACAGTGATTACATATGTTTAAGAAAGTCTGGATTTTGGAAATGCATCTTCATAGATGAGAGGAAATGAAAATTATTAGGTACCACTTACTTTACCTGACTATCCTTCACTGAGTTGAGCCTCAAGAAATATCTATACAGCCATGGAATATTTGTCAAGGTAATAGAATATAAACTATATGAGTTTCTTTTGCTGCCTTCTGATATAATTTTAGTAGTATTTAATGGAATCTGTGATCATCCTATAACTTAAAAAAGTCTTATGATTTGAAAAGACCTCTTTTTAACACAGAACACTGCACCCTTTGAATTTTAAAAACAGGTTTTAACAGGCACCATAAAGACAAGGTTTCTCTATCTTTTATAGGCAGAAGTCTGGTTGCCTGATAGCTATAACTGAGATTCTGAAACTTCTAGTGTCAAGTTAACCAGAAAGCAGATATCCCAGACAGAAAAAAGGTTTTACTTGTGGTAGCTGTAACATGGTGACCTTCAGGGCTTTAAAGCATTTTGTCTGTATGATAGACACAAATACCTTAATCTCTATCTTTTTTTCTGCATCTGGCTAAAATACAAGCTTTTGGATTGTGGAGTGAACAATATTTATCTGTAACTCCAAAATATAGAAGAACCACATTTCCAATTCTATCTTGGAGAACTGCAGAGCTGCTCTGGGAAGAGGTACCTCAGCTCTCTCTCTGTATTCAAGTAGCACTATGGCAAAATAGCAGACAGTTGGGTCCAAGACTTTCCAATTTTTAGTTATCCTTCTCTATCCTCTGAATAAAAATACTTCTGGAATTATTCTTCCCCAGATTTCTAGACCCCCAAGCATGCATGCAGCAATAATAAGGGTTGTTGATGTTATTTAGAAGGCCATATTTTCCCTTTGAGTATAAATTTGTGTTTACCAAAATGTGTTTCCTAGATAGGATCCTTTTGGGACAACAGAATAGAAAGATTTAGCTTTTCCTTTTACTTACTGTAGTGGGCCCTATTCAAAGTGGAGCGCTGCAGTGCTGTGTTTAATTTCTTGTGCACTTCAGGGTTTGGAAGGATCCTCCCTCTGCCAAGCTCAACAGTTTCTGTTTCTACTTATACCTCACCACTGTGACAACTGAAGACACTGCTGGAGATAGAGGAAATCGCTAACTTACCCCAGGGCAAGGCAGTGCTCCTGTATCTTGATAAATATAATACTGTAACACACAGAAGTACTAAATCCCGCTGTCTCCCCACCCCATGCTTTGAGCACTCTGTAGAATGACAGTATTTTTAATAATAAGTTTTAAGTTATTCAACAATTGAGCTGAATTTTCAAAATTCCCTAACTATTTAGGGAATTATTTAACTGAAATAGTGGAAATTCAGAAGAGTGGGAGGATTAGGAAAAACAGATACCCTAATTCAAACAACGTTCCACTATTACAGAAAATGGCATAGTTTGAACTACCTGACTCACTCAGTCTAGATATTGCTCATTTCCTCTTCACTCTCTACAGTCTTAGCCTTCATGGATGTGCTTTAAGAAGTAACATCTTCCCAACCTAGCTATAAACACTGTTTTAAGTGCCTTTCTGAGGATTATGTTGGCAGGAAAAATACAGAAGAGGGATTTATGATTATTATTGTTTTACAGTGACATAACCTGAATTGTCTGTCTAATGATGAGTTTTCAATATGCTGAATCCCTGTTTGGTTTGTGGAACAGTAAAAATTAAATCTGACAAATCACCTCCTCCAAAAAAAAGCCCCAAAACAAAACAATAAAACCAAAACCCCAAGCCACAGCACAATTTTTTTTATGCAGTTAAATTCAGACATGGTGTTATAAATTTTGAAGAAAGTATCTTAAGCAATCTCCGCAAAAGTTATCATATTCAAATATGAACTTGGTGTTCTCGTGTGAGTTATGAAAGGGAAAACCAGAGACTATTTCTAGAAATATGAATCCGGTATTTTGGAAGCCAGAGTCTGATGAAACATCTACTGCAGTAAATGAGATGCACTCAGAGTTCAAAATTGCATTTCCGAGACCACTTGCAATTTAACATTTTCTTCCTCTTAGAATTCCAAATCATGCGGATAAGAATAGTCTGACTCTTATCTCTCTCTCTTTTTGGCAATAAGCATCCATTTTAAGTACTCTGTCTTAAAAGGCTGGACTTCCTTTTAGCAGAAATTATATCCACATGCAGTTATAGCTATCTATAAATGATCATATTAGGCAGTGTAATATAAATCAGAGTTCAGTCTACAAGGAGGCTCCATACTTCTGCAAGTTACTGAGAACCTTATTTTTCTTTAAGTCGCTGAATACCTGGTTTGCAAGTGAAAATATAAATGCACCGAAACAGTATATGTTGTAAATGAAATGCTTAGGATTTGACTGACCATTGTAGGTCCCTTCCAACTGAACTCCTATTCTATTCTATTCTATTCTATTCTATTCTATTCTATTCTATTTCTGTTTATTTTTATTTCTATTTCTATTTCTATTTTTATGCAGCAGTAATCAAATCAAGTAAATAGGGTATGATCTCATGAGCCAGATTCTTTCATATTGTCAGTGTGCAATAGTCTACAATAAGTTGAATTTTATCTGTACTAGTGTAATTGTGACTCTTTTGTGGGTATTTTAAATTCAGCCGTGCAGATATCTGTTCCTTTTGTGCCTCCAGACAGCCCTTCTCTATCCCCAGTGTGTGTGACTCCACTAGTATAGGAAACTTAACAGTGATCTGCTGGTAGAAAAGACCAGAGGTAAATCAGTACACATGGGACTGACCCAGGAGCTGGAGTGTGCTAAGTAAATCACAGTTTCAGGCTTGCACAAGACAGGAGGGTTATTTAAGCTCAATTTAGCTTGTAGTGACTGTTTCCATTGCTGAAACCAATGCAAACTTCACTACATTGCCTCACCTACATCTCTACGTTTCATGCAGAAGATATCCTGACCAGTTTGGTCGCTGGCCTGTCTTCTTAGTTAACCAATAATTGTTTCAGCTGATGTCAGTTGTTGCAGCTAATTTTCTACTTCAGTGGACCTCCTAAATTCCCAGCAATGACGCATGAGTGTTAATTCCATTGCTATCAACATATTTTTGTAGGCATTAGAATTATGCGCTTTGTTAATTATTTTTTGTAAATCTTATATTTTTCTCTTATTTTAAACCTGTTGTTAAATCACAGAAATGGTATTTGTGCAAATGCAGCTGATAAACCATCCATATCCCATGGTTTTTGGACTAGTCATGTCGCTACATCTTCTGTCTCAAACATCAGAAGCATCAAGTACATAAGTTACAGTGTCATCAGAAGCTGTGTGTACATTCATAGAGTTTCTAACATCAGATATGTTCCTTTCATAGAGTGAGTACATGGTACCACTGTGATTATTGTGTCTTACAATCAAAAAAGCACTTAATGCTTGTTCTGCTCTCATGTGACTTCCTCTTGTAACATCTGAACTCCCAACAAGCTTAGGTAACTTCTGTATAATTCTGTATTCAGGGGCAAACATGGACATTCTCGAAATGCAGTTGTTAAAACTGGAATTTAGCAAGAACCTTTTGACAGAGAGTTCATCTTACCAAAGCACAACAAAATCTGTTTCCTCCAGGCTTCATGGATGTACCTAGCTGACTAAGCTAGTAAAGCATGCTCTCAGAAATAGTTTTTTATCATAGCCTATATAGTCAAACAGAACAAACAGCTACAAGACAATGTAACAGAAGTAAAAAATATATGATTTTTAGGTAATGCACTGAGTTTTGGCAATTTGCTGAGTAAGCTGATGCTTTTCATCACTCTGAGCATGCTTACTTTATTTAAGAACATTCTGTGTTAACTAAGATTTAGAATATATTATTTTAATAAGTTTGTCCTACTGTATGTGAAAGAAGTAGGGGTTTGGTTTTTGCAACTATACTTATGCTGATATTTGGGCAGTACAAGGAGAGTGTCCTGATTTGATAAACATCTTCAGAATTATGAGTAACGGTTAGGTATTCTGTCTCTTTTCAAGACAACTTTTGTATTGATGTTCAGATATGGAGAGAGTACCTGAACTTTAGATGGACAGCAGTGAGGACTTCTGTATCTTTTTAAAAAATATGTGAAGGAAACTCAATCAAATGTTGATATTTTCAAAAAGTCTGATCTCATGCATTAGCTACTTCCAAATGAAGAATCAAATGCGTGAAATGCTGCATGTATTGATACAAGTGTGTATTGCGTGCAGTTTTGAAAATGAGATAAAGTTATTTAGAGCCTTACAAACTAAAAAGCTATTTTTTTTAAATATTATATGAGGTTGCCTGGGCAAATAAACTACAGTGAAGATAATAAACATGCTTGCATAGTAAATATAACTTGTTCAAAACTCTATAACTCATTTGAAACTCACAAGCATTTAGATACTTATGTGAGGTATTTTTTTATGTAATTGAAAACTTATTTTATAAAACATATGTCAGTGAATTGTCACATTGACAGACGGTCAAAATTCTGTTTTCATGATCTATGTTAGGATCAAAGTGGGTTTTTTGTATAATCCATGTAAATTTAGTGGAGATTCCATAGTTAATCAGTTTATATAAGAAGCATGTTTTTATAAAATGTAAAGAACATTTTTTCTGAATCTTACATAAAGAAATGTTGAATATGTATTCCGTGTTTTTTTCCTTTGTTATTTTGAATTTCTAATGTCATTATTGATTCTTAAAAATATTTCTGTTAATCAGTGACCTATTGCCACTGAATGTTAACATGCTATGAGGTAGTTCTAGTTTACTTAGTTTACATTTCCTATTGTGTGGAAGCACAGCAGTCATCACTTGAACATTTCTAGCAACATCAAGGTAAGTGTGACTCCCTCTAAATTAATTTAAAACAATATTGTGAATTGAAATGTAACTATGAAAACATGACAATTTTTAATAGTATATATTAATTTAATTATTAATTCAGTAATTTCCCTTTTATCTCTCTGTAATAACACTGACAAGTAAATTTCCTGCAATGTTTTTCAAATATCATGCTTTTAGATTATTTTTCGATATTTTTCTGTGAATTCTTAATTCCTTACTTGAAACTGCATGGTTTGGTATTGACTTGGGCAATAATAATTCCATATTAGTAATATGCTTCTTAAAAAAAACAATTCAGAGTTTGCATGCAGGCAATAGTGAAAATGTGTACTTTGAAAGTATCAAGTCTTGACCATATTATTACTTTTTTTTTACACTAGAACTATATTTAAGTGTAGTTTCTATTCATTAGTACTGAATGGAGCTTTTGGCTGAAAGTTTGCAAGAAGAAATCAAAGTTCATCCTCACATATACCTCACATATATAGGCTGAGTGAGTTAAAAGCTTGGCACCTATTGTTCATTTTTTTTTGTATTTAGCTTATAGATTTGATTTTACTATTACAAAATTCAGAAATTAACTCAATAATAGTGATAACCTGGTATAGATCTGAAAGCATGGCCTTACTGTCATTGTCTCAATCAGTGATAAAAGAAGTGTAACAAGTTATTGAAATAACCTGAGATTAAGTAACTGTCAGTATAAAATGATAGTGGGTAAAAATGGAAAGTGATTTTAAAGTTCAAGTGAAGTTCAATTTTCCTTCAACATCTAATACAGTATGTACTGATTCAGGAAAAAAAAATATAACTCTTGTTCTAAAATCTTCCATTTTGTCTTTATTTGCAAATCTATTTAAATCTGGAGTTACAGTTGTTCTTCTCCCAGCTGCAGAATTTCACTACAAATTCTAAGGCAAGAAAATTAAAGTTACTGGTTGCTCATGCTTCCAAGGATGTGCTGGCCTGCTCTGCAGCTTCTCTCAAGAATCTAATCTTGCAGAAATGAATAATTTAATAAGTTATCCAGATGATTTTTCTCTCATGCTTATCTAAGCCTGCGATGGCCAGCAGGCAATTGTGCAGGATAATCTGTGACAGGAACTTACTGACCACACTGTTGTTCTTTTTCTTCCCCATGCAACTAATCTTCCTTTTCACAAGAGTTAATCTGATTAAAATTTGCAGTTTTGGGAACTCTGAAAGAGGTTGGAAGGCACAACACAGCACAGACTGGGGTCCATACCATAAAGCATGTAGAGCTGAGCTTGTATTTGAAAGTGACAAGTTGCTCTTAGCAACTTGTATGAAAGACCATTTCCAGCTACATTTTGTAAAGGCTTACTGGCAGCTGTCAAGTTTCTTATTAAGGCTCCTGTTGAAATCAGATGCTGCTTAGGTGTGCTTGGTATTTTCATTTGCCTATACATTGTGACAGTGATAAAAACACTTACAAAAGCATAAATTATATAAATTTTTTAGGAGTTAAGGAATTACAATGTCCACAAGAGAAATGAAAAAAATGGTGGAAAGAGACTGTGGGAAATCTGAAACACCCTTGAATCTGTGCAAGAAATATTTGAGTGGAAAGGCAGGGCTTCTTCATTGTTTTCTTTCCTTTTCTTCATATTCTGGAGAACCAAGTCAGTCAGAACATCGTACTTCTTTTATAATGCTGTTCATATCTATGGGCTAGATCCTGTGGTGGGATAAATCATAAGGACTCTACTGGATATTGCCCATAATGTAAATTTCTCACTTTTCTTTTTAAAATTTGTTACGCAATATATATAAGTTCTCTTGTCAGCTTGGATCATGAGGATTTTATTCATTGAAATCTGAAACTTTACACTTGACTTCATCCCAGTCAAAAAAAAGATAAAAGGTTTGGAATGCTTTTACATAATAGAACAAGCATAGGGGAGAAGGAAGAGTCCACCTGTAATTTAAAAATTGTCCTAATATGGATGTAAAATATTTTCATAATATTTTTTAGATTCTCAGGCTTTGCAACTCTAATTTAGAGCATCAGGTTGAAATGCAGGGATGATATAATGATAGCACATACATTGCTTATGTTATAGCTTATTATGACCTGTGGATGAAGTTCTAAGTTAATTGAAGTCAATAAGAAATTTACTAGTCAACTCAAATCAGTCAATATTTCAATGTATTTAATCCCTTTATTTCTTATGAAGCCCCCAACATGAGTCTGTGTTTTTTAAACAGGGTTTTGTATAGTGTCCTCAAAAGTGTAAATGTATGCTTTTAATACTATTATAAAGATTCTGGCTGATTAAGAAAAATACATGTTAACTATTTCATTTTGTATCGAATCCTCCATAATTGCAGGGGGTTGCAGTATTTTATACAGAAATTAGAAGGAAAAAAATGTAAAGTGTAACTCAGTCTAACTATCCCTTGGAAATTAGCTTGATAACAAAAGCAGAATGCAATAAGTGTGTGTGAGGTAGCTGGTAATGTCAGTATGCTGCTCACGAAGAGGCAGGGAAGCGTTGTGCAATGGCTCATGGAGTTACAGTTGCACGATTGCACCAGCCAATTAGTTGCACTCTTGGAAGGATGGCACAAAATAAATGCATTTTTCCCCTGAATTATTTCAGACCTCCAAGTCACATTCCCTGCAATCACAGACTGACTAGCACTGAAGGATAAAAATATGTTTACTGCTTTACAATACCCTATCAAGCCTCAACTCTGTTGTACTAGCCACTATATGGGTATACAGTGTGCAGAGCTAAAAATAAACTACCTGTGTGGTTTTGGGTCTTCCATTTCAGAACAGACAATGATTTTTTTTTTGCTTTAACAGCTCCAAAAGCCTGTATAAGGTCTCTGAGAATATTGAAAGAATAAAGCTTTTCCTGGTGATGGATGTTAAGTGCATTCTTCAATAGATATCTGCAGGTAAAGGTTAGCAGCTGAGACAGGCCATCAATTTTCATCTTTTCACTTCTGCTTTCTAATTGAAAATTATTACTTCCATTTAGGGAATCAAAATAATGTGTTCTTTTGGCATTCGTTAGTGCCAAGCCTCATGCGATAGCATTGGTTCATTTAGAGCTTACATTGATTAGGAGAATGTACAGCAATGCGAGATGTAATAGCATTACTGTTGGAAAAGTGGAAAGGCTTGTAACAGGCAAAAAGATGGTTTCAGAATTTTCCTTTTTTTTTTTTTTTTTTTACCCATTTCCCACTCCATCTGTGGAATGTGTTATGCATTTTGCCTAAAACTAAGTAGAACCTTTGGCATCTGAGAAAGTGTGAAATGAATGCTGTAGCCTTAGCAGAACTTAATAAAAGAGAATAAAACCAGAAGAAATACAGGTTTCTTCACTGATACAAAGTTTATTTGCATAAAACCATAACTCAGACATGTAAAGAAAAACAAAACCAATCTCTGTAAGTATGCTGCATAAGTTTGTGTTTTCATTTCTGCTAGAAATGTTAAACCAGTGTTTAACATTTACTCAGGTATGCAACTCTGTTTTTGAAACAGTATCATAAATATGCTTCTTCACATTTCATTTGTGTTCCGTGTATAACAAATGATGTCTGATTGTAAATATTTGTGCTCTGTGAAAATATTTTTACATTAGAATAGCAAGTAGCTACCTAACTCCCTCATGTTTCTTTTATAATTTCATCCATAACTGAGTTTCTATCAAAATGTATTTCAAATCACTAGAAAATTATCAAATAAATAATATGTTGATTTGCACAGAATATTGTCTAGCCCACAGCCAATACCAGATTGAGACTAAATAATCATTACAAAAATTTACTGCCCATATACTTGCAGAGGGATTGTGTTTGTCCTAGCAAGACATAATCAGTGACACTTCTGTTGAGAATCCATTAAAGCTTTATGCCTTTGGTGGAGATGACTTTGTTACTGCAAACTTCAGGAGATTTGACTGTGAAGCTTCTTAACTCTGTGTCATTTTCCTTTTACCAAATAAATATCACCAGAATTCCCTGACAGAAGGGAAAAAAAACCAAAACAAACCAACCAAAAACCCCCACACTCTCTACCTATGTTTTATTTTACTTTGGGAAGTAGGAGGAATCAAACACACATTCTGCCTTAGACTCTCAATTGTTTTTCATCAAGGACTTGGATTAGTCCTTGATAAAAATACAAGGAATTCAATTCCCAATATCCTTCAGTAAAGGGTAGTTTACAGATGTTGTGCTCCCAAAACAGAAGAGAGAGTAAGCTATGATTCATAAGGTCTTAATTTTATCTCTACTTTTCCATTGCTCATGGGAGGAATTACATTGCTTCATTTGATGCCTTCTCAAAGAACCAAAAGATCACTCTTTTCTTCTAACCTGGATTACAAGTTGATAAAGGGGGCAAACATGTTTATTCATAGCAGTAAAGCGATAGCAAGATATTTGCTTTTCTCCATACAACCATTACCAGGATCTCTTGAGCGTGATTATCCAGTTTACATCATAAAGTCTCTGGGAAAGGAACGATCTTTCTCATGGTTGATTGATCCAAATGCAATGGCTGTCCTTGTCTCTGACTTCAGCTTCTAACTCTTAATGGTTCAGAAATTATTAAAGTATGAAGAAAAAGAGCTTCTCTTCTGCTGTGCATGAGACTAAGAGCTGTCAAGAGTATCATCAGTCAGACTGGCACCAACAGATTTATGGCTTTGCTCTCACACCTCATAATGAAGGTACAATACAACTCTCAGCTTGCAAAGGTCTGCTTGGTCTCAACAATGCCAGGCTCACCATTTTTTTTTCTTTCAGAAATAGTCTCATCTTCATTTGCAAATACTAAAGATCTGTTTTTAAAGGAAAAACATTTGAATCACTTGGTGCATGGAAATTTCTGCTGCTTGTCAGAAGTGCAGAGTTTAAGTTGCGTGGTTATTTTATCAGGAAAGAAAATTTGGGCCTCTGTGAAAAACCTGTGGACTTTCATTTATTTGTTTTTTTCTGTGATTGTAGTCGAAGCTCAGCTGAAATGCAAGTTAATTTTACTGACAACTTTATAGTGCCTACTGAAGCCAGCTAACCGTGTCTGTGTCTGATAAGAGAGAATCAAGCCTAGCTAGCCTTCTATTTTTCTGTGTGTGTTGATGATTTCTTTTATCTTTTACGCCCCTTTATGAAGTTATTTAATAAAAAACCTATCTTCATAAGGGATATTTTTGTTAAAACTCAATAGTTTGCCCTCCCCCCCCCCCCCCCCCCTTATCACCTTCACAGAAGATGTGTACATGGACACAATTAATGAGAAAATATTATAGAGATTTACTTCAAATACAGTCTTCTGAAAGAGAAAATTAATAGAGAAGAAAAAATCCATTGTGCATGCCTGCTAAAATAACACAGATCTTGAATTATTATTTCTTCTTCATAACTGCATTCAATATATTCAGTAACCTGTGGGACAAGTTTTTCTCACATTCATGATGAAATTCTCCTGCTGTTTAAATCAAAAGGACTTTTACGCTTCGATTTAAGGTATTCAGTTTTCACCTTCAGATTGCTTTCCTTAAAAGGCAGCATCTTCTCTTACTGCAGAGAAGGTCTTCCTTTCATTTTAATAACTTGACTTTGCCATTTGCAAAGATAATAACAGGAAGGAAATCACTCAGACAAAGAAGTGTCTCAGTCTGGTGATCAGTTACCTACATAGCTGACTCATCAAGGACAAATTGCCTGCATCTTGGTATCTGTTAAATGATGGTACCTAAAAGAAGAATATATTAAAATTTCCATATCTGGAAACATCTTATATGTCATCTCAATGAGGAATATTTGCATTTAGCAACATAAAAATTCAGGTTACCTCAGAAGATCTGAATTGCTGACATTTTACCCTTTCCCCTTTTTTTTTTTTTTTTCCCCCCGTAAAGGCAGTACTCAAGTGTCCATGACTTTGACATATGCTACCTAAGGTAAATTGAATTGATGGCTTAGGAAAATAATACAGAGACGTAGAGAGATACTGCTTTAGAAATTCTAATGAATTGCCTATGCAATTTTCTGTTTTTAACAAGAAGTAAATAGAAGACAGGACAAAAATGAGAAATAGCAATGCTGGCCAGATATTAATAGAGTTACTACCTATACAATATATTTTACTTAGGGAACAATTGACCATCTTCCCTTTATTGGTAAAATGAAACATGCTGTTGTTTACAGGAAGAGCAAGACTGCATAAATATTTCTGAGCAGGGTCTTTGGTTAGTCTCACTGATCACTACCACATGGCTTTGGTTAGCAATGTAACAGAAAGTTCCTGTACTCAACAGTACCATAACAGTACCATAACAGAAGTTAGACTCTACTTAGAATTCTGGTAAACAAGTTGGGATTCTTTTTTTTTTTTTTTGTAAGGACTACTGCAGGATCAGGTTGAACTATACCAATATTCAAAGAACTTTATCCAATTCAGTGTGCTGTAAATTTGTATTCTAAATAATTGTTTTACGTGTTCTCTCTTTTATTTTTCCTTGATACTTCCCAGAAATAGAGCAATCAAACTAAAACAGGTGACAATGATTACATCCTACAAGTGGCAAGGCTGACCTGCAAAAGTTAAACAAATTTGGTTAAGTTGCCTGTAAGCAGCTACTTGAGCTTTAGCAATTGGGACAGTTAAAAAAATCTTACAAAATGTTCATAAATGTATTGGTTTGAGATAGGGTTTTTGTCTGGGCAGCTTGAGTCCTGATTACATGGATTCTTTTAAATGATAGGAAATAGCGCAGTTCCCTTCAGTAAGAGAATATGTTTTTTCACCCACCTCTTCATAGGCTTTCTGTCAGAAAATTTCACTAACTGTTCTTATGTCATGCTGTTAGTCTTTGCTCTGAATGTGTTGTGGGATAACAAAATCAGTCAATTGACTCTTACTTCTCATTAATTGTTTCTGTCATCTCAACATGGTGGCCATACTAACTTAACTTGTAGAATTTGTTCAAAAAATATAGTTCACAGTTTTGTTCTACATGTATTTGTTGTTTTATTAGCAGATGTTTTAAGGTTCTCAGATGCTTCCATGCTTTAATGGAAAATATTTGGAAACAGATGTCTTTCTGACAAATTCCAGTGTTACATGAATGGGGACCCACTCAGACATGATCTGTACGCACCCCTTCAGGTTCTTGCTCTCATTAATGTAGCCTTTCTGGTGGAGACAGGAAGATGCTGACAGTCAGGGGAATATTTCTGGTACGCGTGCTTTCCTATCCTCTTTTCCAGTGCTTCTATCTACCCACACCATAATGTCTGTATAAAGCATATCTAATATGAGAAAAATGCATTTAATCGCTATTTGGCATCTGGGTGATGATCAATGCTGTTCTGAGGTGCAGGGAAGGAAGGCTAACAGCTTTTTGCACCCCTGACAGATCTCTTCCAAGTCAAGCTTCTGTGCCCTCTGATGGGGAGGCCATAAAGGGCCATGTATGTCCATGTGGCTGGCAGGTTTCCTCAACCCTGATCTAAGTAAACATTTAGTAATATTATTGATTGTCTTATGCATTATTTACTCAATGCTTACTATGCATGACAATAGATAAATGTTATCTGTTCATTTAATAAAATATATGAAGTTGTCTGAAGCCTTAATTGTCTTACCTTTAGAATTGATACAAAAAAAATATCTGTTTATGCTTTACGTCGAACCATTAGTGATGGTAAATTGTTTTCTATGTCAGATTTTTTTTTTTTCTGTTCGGAATATATTCTTGAAGTATATAAAGAACAGCAGGATTTCAGATAAGCAAGAGCTGCAGATGAAAATAAGTCCAGTCATGCAAGACAGTATTCTGGAATATTTGGAAAATATATGGGAGATACATTGGAAGGGCTATCTGAACTTCAGCTTGAAATAAAATGATTAGGGAAGCAGCACTTGCAGATAAAAATTACTTTTTAGCTTTCTTGATACCTTGTGAGCTGCAGTTTAGGAGGTAACCCAGAATTGTGAGCACTAGAGACTCCAAAAGTTATCACATATTTACTTCTGTTACTTTCTAGTGATTGTGAGGTGGAACACTATTAAATATCTTAAAATAAAATTTACTCTTCAAGGAAAAAATAGTGTTTAAAGAACTTTATTTAAGCCAAAGTCTGTGAAGGTTGTACATCACTCAGGTGGTTAGGAATCAGGCTACATCATCTTAGATAAAGCTGTTCATTTACTGAGCAAGTGACAATAACTTTGTAAAGACACACAAAAGATCAATGGTGAATTCAAGAACAAAAGTCCCTTTCTTTTAATCCTAGGCTAGCACCTTCTATAATAGGCAATGACTATTTAGAAGCAGCTGCTACAGAAACCTTCAACATGATCAACCCATCAGGTATGGACGGAGTCAATTCCACTAAAATCAGAATATTTCAGTATGCTCATTACTGCTTTTATTGAAAGGATCCCTAGATGACCTTTTGTGATATATGGGAATATTTAATTCAACAGGAAACTAGTTTAAGTGTTTTTTAATTTTTGTCAAGAAAAAAACTATGCTCTTAATTTAATACAAATTAAAATTTTTTAATCTTTCTCTGCCTTTCCCCCTTCCTGTGTGGTTACTGAATAAAAAATGAAATATTTGCTTGAAGCTGCCCAGCTGATTTTTCAAAGTGTTATGCATTAGAATAGTGCATATGTGAATCTGATAAATTAACGAAACATTTGTAATTATTGGCACAGTTTTAAATAATAAACCTTCATTACTTTAAACAATCATACATTTTTATTAAGAAAATCCATAGTTTTGGAGAAATCGCAGGTGTGACTATTACATAATTTCTTAATAAATATCCACTAATATATGAAGAGCACATTTCTTCTGGAAAATACGGACTAGTTTAAAAAATCGCAACCTTTGACTTATCTCAGCCTAAGTTGTAACATCTTTTACATAAAAATGTAATTTTTCAGAATAGGGTAATCCTGCCAAGCAGAATGTTTGCATGTACAATGATTATGAAAATGCTGGCCATTTTAAAAATATGAGGATCTTAATAGCCAAAATAATAGAGTAGTAAAAAACATATTGACTTGAATGTTAGTTTTTTACTGTACTCCTTTTACACTTTTTTTTTTTTTTAGTTTTATATTTTTCCCTAATTTTGTCTACAATCAAAATAAGGTCAAACAATTCTAATAGCAGCTGTTACAAGAAATTTCTTCTTGTATGGACATTTCCCAAGGGCACTGACTCTTTTCCATGTCCTATAAAATAAGGAATTTCCTGACTAAGGTAACACTTTAAATATTGAAGCATCTACAGTAGTGCTGAAGATAAAAATTTGCTATATTGCAAGGCCAAGAAATTAGTGGATGCCAACACGTATTTCCTATTTGGAATCAAGCAGAAATATGAGTACTCAAGGAACATTTTTAACACTATTTAATGTTTAGATTAGGGAAGAAAAATCTGTTTCCCCCACCCAGAAGTGTAAAAGGGAGATCTTGTGTAAAGCCATACCTTCTGATTCTTGATTCTTTCAATGTACCGTAATTGCTCTTTTATTCCATATTTTATTTTTTGTTCTGTGCAGCTTTAATTAAAAGTTGTGACTTTGTTATGATTTTGTCTGAAAATTTCAGACCATATGAAGTGCTTTCTGACTTTGAAACCCCTGTAACAGTCTTTGAACACTGTTCTTCCTGCTCCCATTTCCCTTTTAGTGATAGGTTAAGACATGGGGTGCGGATCTGGGGGGACTTGCTTTGAACTGTATGATGAGTAAATCAGAGGTAAAATTCCTTCCTTTATCCTGTTCTAGCAAGCAGGCAGCTGTGGGATGAGAGAAAGCATTTCACAAATCTGATTGAAAACAATTTCTGCAAATGATAGCTGTAGATTTCAGCAAACTCATCCATTTTACCTATGGCCATATAAGCATTAGAGCTGGCATAAGCAAGAGAACAGGAATGTGAGCTGGTGTATTGCAGCCTGATGTTTAAAACAATCATAAAAGTAATAAATGAAATTTCTATTCTCAGATGTTTTCGACACAATTAGTATAAATTTGCAGTATCTCTAAAAATAATTATGTCTGTATCAGAAACTGTACAACCCAGGTTTGTAAACAGTAGCCCTCTGATATAGAACTGGACTGAAATGTGTCCATATTAATCCTTTATCACCTGCTTCTTCTGTCTTTTTTCTCAAAGATGCTGCTTTAACTTTGCCATATTCCTTATAATGCTTCCTGTCTTTTTGTGGTGCCAAGCAGGTTGTACATAACATCCCTCAAAAGATGATTACTCAAAATCAAAGTCAACAGACAATCAAAATAAATGTAAAGTTTGTAAAAAAAATAAAAGACACCTTTGAAACAGTGTGATTTTTTTCTGTAGATTTGCCCGTGCTTTGGTCTGTCTCATTTCATCGTTTGGTTGCGTGTAGTGTTTTTTGGGTAGTACTCGGACTGTGTAAAACGGTGGAAATGCAAAAAAAAAAAAGAAAACAAAAAAAAGCCTTTCTGGTTCAAGCCGTTAATATTTTTATTCTTTAATTGTACTTGGTGCATTCTGTCTCCTACACCACATAAAGTAGTAATCTTTGAACTCATTGATACAGGTACATCAAATGTCATATTTCCTTAAGTTTACTGCTTTCATGTGTTCCTCCTATTTATACTGTGGATCTTTGTTCTTCCTACTAACCTAGGAATCGCATTCAAATCCTTTTAGTCAGAGCTGACTCTTTTTTTATGTATGAGCATCACACAATTTCTTGAATACTGCCTAAGGACAACAGGGCTGAAGGTTATCTTTGACATGGTTTCAAGACCTGATTGCACATTGTGCCATAATCGTTTTCTGAAGCATGCTGTGTATTTTGCACATGGCCTGCCTGGACAGTTATGTTCAAGGGGATGATTGGCTTCTAAAAAAAAGGAAAAACTAAAAATCAAAAGGGCAAAACTGAATGCCAGGAGCAGAGAAAATACTCAGATGCCAGGTAAAAGAAAAGGCAGATACAACCAAATCAGAACTAGATAATTATCCTGTTGAATTCAGGCTGGGTTTGGTGACAAGGCTGAAGACAACAGGACCTCCAAATGTTAAAGTAGTTATTAAGTATTTAAGTGTTTTTAAATGCATTGTTTTAATATCTTGCCCTTTTAGTTACTATGCAGATTGCCTCCTGCTGCATTTTTTTGGTAACTGATTAATTATCTAAAGCTTCAGTGCTTCTATATGACAGAGAGTGAGTGACAAGAATAACTGAATGAATGCTATAAGTGTACACTGAAGGGAAGGCTTATCATCTGTGACAGAAGTATTATGTTCTGTGGCTATCACTAAGCTGAATGTGAACTTGCCTAGGAAAAGCCCTGGCGGTATGATTGACAGGCTTGTGTATTTAGAAAATAAACTGATGTGGAAAACATAGCTTGACCCAAGAACAAAGAACCAATTAAAAATAAAGAAATACTACTTACTTTCAAAACAGCTTTCTTAAAGGAAGACATAAATAAATAACAACACATTATATATGCATATATTTTCATCTTTATTAACTTTGTTAGAGTCATGCCTGTATGTTTGAGAGCTTTACTTATTTTTCATGTTCTAATTATGTTGTGTTATAAATTGTAATTATGTTTTTCTTTAAATAAGCTGTTTTGAAATCCTCTGAATTTTTTTTGGATAAGAATATTCAAACTTAATTTGTGATAGTGGAAATCTAAGTTTCATCTTAGCAAGTTCTAGACTTTATATGAATGTGGAAAACAGAACAGGTGTAGTATTTTTATGTACACTTCTCAGCAGTAATATTTTGTTTTCTTAAGTGATTATAATCCTCATCTACCCAATTTGTTGGGCTCTAGTTTCACTTATTTATCTCTCTGCCTATCTTCCTTACACAGATAGGTATGTAAGTTTTTATAAATGCCATCATCATTATTGTGGAGTAGGTTGAAGTAACATACATTTATTTCCCAATGGAGAGAAAAATCTTATCAAAGACCTTGACAGAAATAGAAGAAAAACAATGACCTGTTTTGGAAGAGCAGTGTCTGTTGCCGTGGGAATCATGACCTTCCCCACTGATACTAACAAGTAGCCTTTTTGATGAAAAACAGTTGTATGTTTTGGTCCTTGTTCTGTGTACAGAAGATGCATTAACACACTGTAAACATTCCAAAATGCATTCTAAGCACATTCTGAATTGTTTTGTGTTTTTTTGTCGTAAATTACTTTATCTTCTCAAATTTTTTTCTCACTTAACATGTCTCGGTGGATAGGACATTTCTGGAAGCAAGGTGATTTCTTTGCCTTGTCTGAAATCACTGCTTTTTTTTACTTAATTTATTTCTTGTATTCAGAAAAAGACACCTTAGCCCGAAGTTCCAGTATATAACATTGCATGGTATTTCCTGTACTCACTGTATAAAGCTCATATCAGACATTGGTAGACTAGATCACCTTTCTGTGTCTATGAAAAGACCCTAAGTTGAAGAAAGCAGATAACACTTCTTGTCTTTGAAAATGAATTTCAACCAGAATGAATAGAAATCGGTTGCTTAACAGTTTGACTATGGAGGTAACAGGTACCTGCACGAAACTGTAATATTAAGGCATGAGAAAGGAATGGAAAATAAATACTCAAAATCTTTTAATGCTAACAGAAGATCTGGTCGTTTGTACTGCCCTACATGATTCTCAAAAAGACAAAGTATCAATCTTATTTTTCAGGTGTTCCTATTTAGAAATATATTTTTACTTGAATGTTTAATGATGCTAACTATATCTACACGCTTGGATGTATGTAGTTGGAATACTTTTTACGTGAGGCAACAGAATCACCTCTTGAGGACTTGGGAGGTGAAGTCTATTTTGGAGCTCAATTCATTAAGTAGACTGGGAACATCTGCAGCTTGGATGTCTATCTGTATGTGATGTATCCTCCACATTGTAGAGGTAGGCAAAGTTAATCTGGTTAATTTTAGACAATTAATTAGGAAGTAAATAAAGTCTTAAAAGTACCTTCTTCTCTGAATTTACTGAAAAGAATGTCTTGGCAGTTCAGATAGATATAAAAGTCTGCATTTTTAGGTCAATCCTACCTTATATTCACAAATAGCACACCACTGAGATATTGTGACATTCTTCTGAAACACATTTTTTCCTTCTGTTTTGGTGATATCATTTCAAGGTGGTGTAGTACCAGGGGAAGTTGAAGTCTTCTAGTGATGTTTGGAACACAAAATGTTCTGCTGAGTCTAATCTAGTGTCTAGTTCTGACAATTGTGGTGTTTTGAAGTTACTTTCACCTTTTTTTTGTGCATGTTTTTTAATAATTGAAACTTTAATAATATGTAGGTTATTTTAATGAGACTTTTAAGAATAGATAGTGTACATGAAAGCAGTAGTAGAAGGTGAGGTGTGCATAGTATCATAAAATTTGTGGTGCAAGAGATATGTCTTTACTGTTGGTTGTGAAAAAATACTTAAAATGCTTTAGAAGCAATGGAATATCTAAAACAGTATCTTCTATACACCTGCCACAGGTACAAACATCTCCTTAGAGTAACTCCACCATTTTCAGGGTGCAAGAGAATAAACAAAGCCAAACTAGTCCTCAAAGTTTCTGGCTATCTTTTTGATCGGAGATGGGATCTAAAAAGTGACCTTTCACAATCAGATAATAGCTTAGGGAAAAAAATATTTAAAGCTTGTTTGTCATTAATTCAAAACAAGATCTAAGTTCTAATGAATTTTTGTTTCCCAAAGGTTTTTAAAAAAGTAGTAGGAATGAAGAGTGCTATTTAAAAAAATCAATAAAGTACACTCACCTTTTTAATCTGAAGGAATTCAAAAGTAGTTAAAATTATATCAACGGACTTTTAAGGAAAATAATGTTCTTACAGAAACTTATTAAGAAATTGATAATTAAAATAGATAAAGCTGATTATATTGAGACAGTAGTCAGACAGTCTATTAAAAATATTTTTCATATGCTAAATGAAATACAAAAATAATAACAAGCTTGCAAGCTGCAGCTATTGAAAAAGCGTAAAAAAATCCCTTTTTTTCAGCACTGTCACTTTCAAGTAATGGCAATCAACAATTTGTCTCAACTTCAAATAATAAATAGTAATGACTGTTTGCACTATGAAAAATCTTGCTCTGTAGGACTCCAGAAGACCTGAAATGTTTAAGGGATTACAATTTGTGTGTAATGGAATTCAAAACACAGGCTTGTCAGTGGAAATGATAGCTCTTTTCAGTTTCTTTGTACAAGGTAAACAGCAAGAAAAGGGTAAGGGCTGTAGAAGATTCAGAATCGCCTGTTAAGGTGATGATTCTGAAAATAAAAATTTTCTTGGGGGTACAGGAAAGAGGTGCTATTTCTTGCACTATTTCCTTCACTATTAAAATAGTATTTCAGACTGAAGTTATCTGTTGTTTGGGGGTTTTAGGAATCGTTTAGGTTTTGGATATGTTTTTTTCCCCGCCTATAACAGTCATGTTTTCCTGGATATTAGAATATGAAAACTTTGAGAAAAAAAACATTATTGTCCTCATGGAGTATTTGTTTTGTCTACGATGTAAACTGAGGCGTGTCCATACTTAACACTGCAGTGTATGTGAAGGCATCATTTATTCTGTTAGATTTTTTGTTATGAGGTAGTCTGATAACTCAGAGAATACATTTTGCATTCTTTCTTTATACTGTATGTTAATTTTCTAAGTAGAGCTGTCTAGAGACTTGCTTTAATAAGAAACCTGGAAATGTAGTCTTCCTTAACTTTGGGAGCTCTGTAACAAAGGATTTGGTTTGATGTCATTAATAGGATAACTATTCAACAACAAAGGTAGAATCAAAACTTACATTTACTTCTGATGTATTTTGAGGCACTCTCTGTAATGAGTTGTTCATTATCATGGTAAGTCATATTTGTTCTTGGGAAATAATTTGTCACCTTCAAATAGAATACAAACCAAACCAGCAAAATATGCAAACGTATTAAACTTTGTAAGTTACTTTAGAACAATGCTATCCTTTCTATGCTTGGCAAACTAGTAAGCACTAATTAAATGGAATTCCCAAGAATATGGAATCTTATAAGACACTTATCCAATATCTGTAGTCAGCCTTCTCTATTATGTATTCTTCCCTGTGTTGGTTGAAAGAACGGTGTTACCAAGATATGTAAACTTTGGATATAAAAATTACATTATCTATGTGAAGCACCAAGTCGAAGTGGCATAATGACACACACACTGGTGTCACTTACAGTGCAAGACATGCTGAATGAAAGGATTCCTGACACAATTCCTAGAGGGGACGGTGTACACAATATATATAATGGGAACACTGCACCTCAATTCAGAAACATGGAGAAAGCCTGACAGCACTAACAGCTTTGACAGCCAAAGATGTAGCTGTAGTGTATGGCATCTGACCTTTAAGAAAAAACCTGCCTCCCTAGTTATTAAATGCAAAGAATAAAAAGGGTTTGTCAGAATAGGGTGACTGAGTCACCGGTTCCTTCAGCATGACTAAATCCAGGACAGAACAGGATACAATATGTGCTTATACTGGGTTTTCATCTTCTTGCTTCCAAAGTTGGTGATTTACATTATTACATGACAAATAAACATTATACCAGAGGAACAGAATATTGAAAAAATTAGTAAAATTTCACATACTTTGAAAGCAACAAATTGAAATTAGTTTATATTTTACATGTCCCCACTAGCAGCTATGTCTTATTCACATAATGGTCCTGTAGACAGTTGGATTCATGGCAATAAAACCAATGAATAAGAGGGCTCTTTATACGGCAAAGGAGAATAACTTCACTGTGACCGAAAGGTCCTGAAAAGATACCTAAGGACAATAAGAAAAAATAATAAAATTCTGTACATAAGAAGTAATTTCCCTGTTTTGTCATGAGTGTGTACCAGTTTTCAGTTTGTAACTGAGACGTTACATGCATGACTTTCAGATGACATTAGATATTCTAGTGTAAGCCACCACAAAAACTTTTTTGTGTAAAATATATTTCAACTGTTATATTCAATTGATGCTTAAAATACTGAAATAGCTTTAGAAAGGAGAAAGGAACAGAGAATGAAAGTGAAAAACAAAACATGGAGTAAAAAGAAATCAGAACATTTGTTTCTGTCTTGAGGCTTGTTCAACAACCTGCATTCTGTATGCAGGAGGTTGTACTTGCTCGTGCTGTTTCATTCATATAATGAATAAACATCTTCCCTAGAGAAACAAAGTCTTGTAGCTTGGCACTTGCTTTGTAATAATACCATGAAGTTACTTTGACCACCTAAGTCCTGTTTTTAATTACTGAAGTTACTGAAACTGATTTATCTTCTAATGGCCCAGTGGGGAAAAACATAGAGTTACGGGTGAAAATCACAACTTACAGTCATGGAAAGCAGACATCACTTTGCTGTCCCTTTTGTTCTTCTAATGCAAGGTGGTATTTCAAATAAATAAAAGTTGAATCTATGGGATATAACAGTACTGAAATAGTCTGAAATTTCTCTAACAGACCTAATCTTGTTTTTCACTGAAATGTTTGATTGTTTTGGTTATCAAATACCTAGATAGATAAAATAGTTTATTCCAGAAAAGCTACTGTGATACTGTAATGAGATTTAATATGGTTGACTTTTTATCCCGTTCTCCTCGTTCTCCTAATGGACTTCACCTACTATAGACTGAACTCGAAGTCTACCAATACACTGTCTCCTTTCTCCAATAAGTTATTTTTAATTCTAGCACATACATAGACCAAGACAACTTGCCTTTAAAAGGGAATAAAGCTGTGGACTACAATCACAACAATTTGCTTGGGGTTTTTTGGGGGAGGTTTTTTTTTTTTTAAACCCTAAATATAGTTTTGGGTGAAATTAACAACTAAAGTGGAATTTGGGTTGATAAATCTCTGTGTGTTTTTCTGTATAAAGATGGATAAGCACCTAGATTTATTGAGATGTATACACAGTTGCAAGGCAATTATTTTTGACTGATAAGTTTCCAGGAGAAAAATTATGTAAGTGCATGATACTCATGGAGAAAATGGGTGACATTCTGCATTTCCCAATGATGAAGTTTACAGCTTCACTGCTCCTCAATTTGCTCAAACTAGAAACAGCATTGCTATGCTAAGTATTTGATGCACTAAGATACTCTTGAGACAGTCAACAAATGGGAAAGAAATTGAAAAAAGCATCAGTGTACCCATCAGCTACTTATATAAAGGGCATATTCATGAGTTTTTTAATTTTCATGGTTTTGAAGACATCCTCATTTTTTTTCTACAAGTACAGGACATATGTCAGAGACAACCACTATCTGCACTATCAGTCCTTGCCTTCAGGAATAACTTGTACTGTAAGCAGCCAACATGATTTACAGGAGTTCAACAGCTCCTTATAAAGGGTATGAGCATGTTGAATGTGATATCTCCACGAACAAACCTTTAAAGACTGAATTCAAGCTCTGCTTTCCGTCCTTATTATGTTTCTTTGTATCTTGTACTTGATTATGCATGTGGTCTGCACAATTTCTAGCAGTACTCTGACAATGCATCTTACCTCCTTTGTGTTCACACCCAAATACCAGCAGGCCTTCTTACTGTCCTTCCTAAAAGTTTTCAGTCAACACCTGTACAAGAAGTGTCCTATCCGGGAATAAGCTTGGACTAGGAAAAAGAGTGTATATGATTCACAACTATTTATGCTCTTCTCTCTCTCTGCAATCTCCTTATCCACTTGTTTTGCCTGCATAGAGTTGGCGTGTGCACCTGGTTTTCACACAGGATCAGCAATATCAGGACACAGTCCTGCTCTGGGCTCAAGCCCAGCACACATGGTACAGGGCTATAATCCTCCCGCTGAGCACTAGCCCAGCAATAATCCTAGAGAGTAAGAGCTTGACAGCTCAAAAATTTTTAATGAGAGAATATATCAAAAAACTCAAAGAAATACACATGATTTAAAGCTATGTTTTTGTATGCAACTATTGTATGAGCATACTTTCACAATATAGATGGAGTGTATAGAGTTTGCTATGTATGTTTTCAAGGTAGTTTGGTTGGACAGGTTTTGAAACTTTCATTTGTGTTTAAAAACAAAGATCGAAGGTTGTAAGGTGAAAGGTGTCATCTTCTGGGTTGTATAAAACTATATAGAAATGTAGTAAGGAAAGGGCAGCATGTGTCTATAGGTTTTTCTGATATGCACGTTAGTCTATTGCTATAAAGAGTTGTGAACTGTGTTCTGTGCCTTTTCCATTAAACATTATAGGTGGAAATTGCCTAATGTTTCAAATTTCCATTTGAAATTTATATTCAATTTAGAAAGGAAAGAAGGATCCTGAAAGAAAAACAGAACAAAAATATGATATATCTTCTTCATTTCTTGGCTGAGCTTTTGTTTTAGGCAATGACATATGTAACTTCTCAAGCTGAATTATTTTACCACCTCTGAATCAATTATTATTTCACACACAGTGAAACTTCTTTTAGATGAAAAAGTTGCATATAAAGAAATAAAAGTATTGTGTAATCTTTAGGAAAAAGCAAAAAATCATTGCAGCTGACACCCTAGTGTTACTGGGAGAAGGAGGGATTCAGGGCTACATTCAAATAGTGAAATTTAGATGTCTTCACTGTGAGTTTTTGAATGCAAGTTAGGTCCAATGAAGTCAAAGGAGCCACTGAGCTCTCACTCAGCTGATACACTCAGTTCCATTGGCTGCGCTGTTGCTTACAGTGGGAGTGTACAGTACCAGTACAAGTTGGGTGCTGAGC
>NW_010125681.1:482-2231 GCF_000699245.1 Pterocles gutturalis | reverse complement strand
CCGGCCCCCCCGGGGGTCCCCCAGATGCCTCCATGCTCCTGACAGCTTGCTGGGGACCTTGTATTTGAATAGGAGACCCATCCCGGCACTGCGGACCCCCTAGTGCTGCCCCACATTTCCTTCTGCCGCCCCACGCCGGGGCCCTGCTCCCGCTCTGCTAAACATTAACCGCCCGCCTGGCTGCTCTTGGCCTGGCGTCAGGGGGGGTTTGGCTAGGGGCTGGCTCTGCGGGTTTTGGGGTGTAGGGCAGCCCAGCCCAGCTCTCCTGGGCCGCTCGGAGGCTCTGGGAGCTGCCTGTGCTCCCCCCCCATCCCTGGGGACCCTGGGGTGCTGAACTCCCCATGGGATGCAGGACCGCGGGGCTCAGGGAACTGATGGAGGGCAGCTGATGGAGGGCAGCTGATGGAGGGCAGCTCACAGCTCAGACACCCTTGCGCTCCAGGCACATGGGGGTATCCCCTGTGGGCTGGCAGGTCCCTCGGGTCCTCCCGGGAGCAGGGGTCCCCAAGCAGAGTGGGGCCTTGGCTCTGTCCTGAGGGGTAGAGGCCAGAACATCCTTCCAGCAGCTGGTACCCAGCCCCTCTTTGCCCCTCGAGGGAGAATGCTGCCCCGTGCTCGACTTTCCAGGGGGATGTGGGGAGCAACAGAGCCCAGCAACTGGGTACACTGGGGAAATGGGCTGAGACTCAGGGGAGCTTTCCCAGAGCTGGGCACTGAGTGCTGGACATTTTGGGAGCATCACGGCCACTTCGGCTTGTTTGGTTTAAAGGCATTTAAGTTGCGTTTAAGGGCATTAAAGTCCTTGCTAAGTCCTTGCTTAATTGCCTTAAAGACATTTAAGCCCTTGCTATGGGATGGCCCATGGGAACAAAGTCCCTGGCCCCAGTGGGGCAGAGATGAGCGGGCTGCTGCCAGCACCTCCGGAGGTGATGTAGGGGACGGTGCCCTTGTGCCCAGAGAACAGTTTGTCCTCATCTTCTAAGGCTCGGGCCATCCTCCTGCCCTCGAGCACTTCAAGCAGCTGTGGTGTTTGATGGCTGGAAGCCGCTCGGGCATGAAGCTGGTCCTGCGTGGGACTGGTGACCTGGCGGGGGCTGTTGCAGGAACTGGGGGTCCTGGGACCCCACTCCAAACCCTGCTGAGCAGAAGAGCAGCGGGGTTACCCCAGGGCTTGTCCTCGGGTCCTTGATTCCCATGCTGCGCTCAGCAGGGAAGCGATTGAGCACAGAGATAACCCACCCCCGGGTCTGCTGAGCAGCGCTTTGCTTCTGGCTTCTGTAAAGTTAATTGGTTTCGAGGTTCCAGGAACAAACGAAGGAGAAAAACCCACTCACCCAACGTGCGGGATCATTGAATGCTCTCTGGCAGGTTATAATTGCAAATCATGTTTTGAAATCACATTAACCAATTAGTGCTTGTTGTTGTTGTCCCCTGCCACATGACAGCGTGTGCCGTGAGGGACCTGGCGGTCAAGGGCGAGGGGGGGGGGGGAGCCATGGGCTGCCCCCCGCTGCCAGCAGCTCCAGGCCCAGGCACCACACTGCTGCCATCAAGGGGCTTCTCCAGAGCAAGTGTCCTTCCCTGGGCCGGTGCCACCCAGGGTCCCCCCATCCCGCTGCGCCAGCTGCAGACGTCCATCTGCTGTCACCTGCTTCCCCAGCCCCGCTGCTCCCTGGTGTGCCCCACTCTGCCAGCACAGTGCTGGCAAGGGGGTTGGGGGGCAGTGGGGGTCTCAGAGCTGCTGGGGGG
>NW_010125681.1:0-472 GCF_000699245.1 Pterocles gutturalis | reverse complement strand
CTGAGGCCATGCCTGTGGGATGGCCGGTGTTGGGGACCAGGGGCACCCACTGGCGTGTTCCCAGCAAGGACAAGCACCAGGAGGCTTCTTGGAGAAGTGGCAGTAGTGGCAGGGGGGACACTGATGGGGCTGCAGATGTAGCTGTTATCTCCACTGCATCTTCCTGCCATCCCCGGCTTGGCCCTGGGAATGGCGGGCGGTGGCAGGCAGCGGTGGGCAGTGGCAGGCAGCAGCAGGCAGCAGGCACAGAGGCCAGGAGATGAAACTGAGCGTGACAAGTGGCACTCTGGCCATGCAGGGCACCCGCTCCTTCGTGGCTGGATCCTGGCCGCCCTTGTCCATGCCGGGACACTCTCGAGGCCGAGGGGTTTTATGGGCTTGCATTAATCTGCTCAATCTCTGAGCATGGCTGAAGGATGGAAAATAGGGCAGCTTTCGGATGGGGGGCTCGGTGAGAAGGCAACACACACAG
>NW_010125680.1:11854-39387 GCF_000699245.1 Pterocles gutturalis | reverse complement strand
CCTGCCCCTGCCCCCCTGATCCAGATCCCCCCCATCTCTCCTGTAGCCCCCTTTCAGCCCTGGCAGGCTGGGGGGTTTCCAGCGGTTGAACCCTGCCCCTGCTCCCCCAGACAGCCATGGGGACGGTGGTTTCTGTATCTCCTGGCCTGGTGGCCCTAAACCCCATGGAAGGAGGTCAGGATGCTCGGGTGTGGGTTTGCCAAGGGGTCAGCTGGTGGTGACGGGACAGCCTGCGTGGTGAGACCGGGGCCGTGTCCCACCGTTCACTTTTCTGTCTAACATTCTGAAATTAATCGGTCCTGGGGTCCTTTCTTCATTTGTTGGTTGCGTTGATGCATTTCAGGCTTTGTCTGTTGGTTTTGCTGCGCCCAAGATCGTTGCCCTGGTGCTATGTGGCCTCTCGGGGAAAAGCTGGGGCTCTCCAGCAGAAATGGGCAGATCTGGGAGACTTTGGGCACGTCATGAGCACGGGCTGAGCATATCGGTAGGATATTTCTGTTAAAATTAACAGCAGTGAAACCATTGACTGTGATGATGTTTAAGATGTCAGCTTTAGATTTCAAACAGCCTATTGAAATGAATAAAGAGTGGGATGCACGACCAGTCATGGATGGGGGAATACCAGCTCATGCCGCATTAACATAGGAGTGGTTGATCGGCTGGTTTTCAATTATCGAGATATTTTGTACAGCCTGAAAATTGTATCTGAGTCTTCTCTGCCGCATCTGCAGCCGCCAAAGGACAGATGATGTGCCTAGTTATTATTTAACCTGAGCTATAGCCAGAGCAGTTAGCTGTGTAAAACTAAATTAATTTAAAAGGTTGGGGAAGGTGTAAGAGGAAAAACTCACAAACTAGAGAAGAAAAGGATGAGAAGTGTTTCTCCTTCATGAGAAGTTTTCCCAGATGACTGTGGCTATCTTGAAAAAAAATAGAAGTGAAAAATAAGTGTTTGAATTAAGAGTCAGTTGATAATTCTTCTCTGAAATGTCCGATGGATGGACAGACCTTTAAGAAGGACAGCCGTGCGGAGACACTGGAAGTCTCTTGTAGTGATACTCTCAAACAGCTGTGGCATCTCTTGAGGAAAAAGAAGGATAAAAAATTAACTTTTAAGGTGTTATCTGTCCACTATTACTGGTGGTGGCTTTGGTAATTAAAATAGAAATACTGAAAAACCCCATTCAAGTACTTATTTTTGTCATTTTTCTCTGGGGTCTGTAAAGTATCAAGCTCAACTTCAGTTTTTCAGAGTATTCTGTTATTGGTATACTTCACTTGGAAGGTTTTGGTGCTGCAGTATAGCTAGAATGGTATGAATCTAGCTAAATTTATATTAATTTTAAATAATTTCTGAGCATATGCGTGTATGCACATCCCTGCCATGTTCAATCTGTTATTTTGCCTTTCAGAGCCCCTGCATTTATATCATTTATTTCCTTTTTCCTGGGAATATGTCTGTGGGTCTTAGGGGAAAAAGAACAAAAATCCTTTTTCAAACCTAAAGCTAAATCATGAAGCAAATCTCATCTCGCCCGATAATGTCTCTTTGACAATCTGAGTTAGGCAAGGAGGTGGGAGAGGCGGTGAAGGGAAGGTTATTTTGGCCAGTATCCTTGGACAAACCGCAGTCTTTCTAAAAGAAAAGTAAAATGTAGAGGACAGGTTTTATTTCAAACTTTTCTAAGGACCAATCTGATTAATTGTATCTGTTAACTGATTTTCACTGAAGTTTCCTATGTGTGTCAGGAAGAACTCTTTCAGACAGGATGTGTGTCCTGCGATGTCTTTGTGGTCTTCCAGAAAAAAACCACCAAAAATCCCTGAGTCTTAGCATAGAAGTGAAAAGCAAGCTTGGATGTCTTGGTTTTCAGTCCGATTGAGTCTAACAGTCATTATACTTCAGTGAAAGATGGTGTTTTTCAGTTGCACTGCACGTCTTTGGTCTTCCCCATGCCTGGTGTCCTGCACCCTTACAGTCTCGGGGTGTCACCTCTGCTGTTTTTCTCCCCTTCCTTTGATACATCTTTCTGCTTCCCTTCCCCTGCTGCTGGAGGCTTGCAATCCTTTGGTAAAACACGTATTATTTGAGGTTCCCCTGAAATCCTGCCTCCTCGCAGAGTCCGTGTCTCTGAGGTTATCCCCCTGGTCGCAGAGGGGGAGATGGCATCTCCCCAGGGGCTGGAGGGTCTTTGGGGCAGCGAGGGACGGTGCTCGCTGCCCTCAGCACCCAGGAACGCTGCCAACAAAATCCCTCCCGAGCACCTTTGCACCCGTTTGAGGGCAAGTCTGGGGTGTGCTTTGGAGTTTTACAGTAAAAGGGAAAACTCAGTCCTAGGGAAAAAAAATATTACTCCTTGCAAATGCAGCGACTGTGATGCTTTTCCCATCAGAGGAGCGAGCTGAGCGCCAAGGAAACTTCACCTTGGTGCCTCGAGGGGCTGACAGCTCATCCGTGAGCAGAGATCTACTGCTGTGGTTGGCAGGGCTGTGGGGCTGGGAGGAGGTTCAGCACTCGCCTTTGCTGCTTCCCCATCGCCTCCTCCGTGCCATCACAGATTGCCAGGTGCCGGAATTTACTAGATCAATTCTCCTGTATTAAAAAGAGAGAAAAACAAACCCACCAGGGACCTCCATGTTGCGCGTTCTCTCTCCGTGTTATAATACGCTCCGTGTTCCTCTTTCCGACTGACTGGGTCCCTCGCAGAGGAGCCAGCCCCGGGGGCCTGCGGAGTTTTCACATCTCTAACAATGCACTGAAGGACGGGAAAGGACAACGGGCACCGGATGCCGACTGTTCTGCGCCAGCGCCCTCCTTACTGCAATTATATTTCTGTTAGAAACGTCCACCTTATTTAAAGAGACATTGTCAACTGCCTCAGAGCTCCTTTGTGTACAAGTCTTACAAAGCCATTGAAGGTGTTTTCTTAATAGCATGAAGAAAAAGATTGTAGGTAAAGAGCACTGGTAAAGCAGAGATTCTTCTCCTTTTATAGGATCTCGTATCTCATGAATTAAAACTACGGTGTAAACTTCAATGAATTCATCGCTATAGTCCCTTTTGACAAAATTATCGTCTCTGTTTCCAGATGAGGGGAGTGAGACAGGAGGAGATGAGAGATCTGACCACGGTTGTTGCAGAGCACAGCTCAGGGTTCCTAGATGATAAGGGAGGCTTGGAAATTATCTGGTTTCATGGCATAAACCAACACTGACTGTCGGTAAGAGAAGGAAATACTCCCCAGAGGTATCATGGTGTGCTGCTGCCAGTCCCTTCTCTAGGAAGGGCTCAGGTGCCTCCAGTGTCGGATCCAGGATCCGAGGCTGGATGGATTCTGATCTTGGCTGGTCTGATGGGCTGTGCCTGTCAGTGTGCCATCACGAGAGACTGCTCCAGGGCTCAGAGCAGGGCTTTGCTAAGAAACTCCAGGCTCGCCACCCCTCTCTTCAAAGACCGCGGGTTATCAGGAACCTCCTAAATACCCCTCTGAGGTGTGTGTATCTGTTCGCTGTCACTAATGTCGTTATGCCAGTGGTTGGACTTGGTGTTTTCAGACTTGATTGGGCCCGCTCACTGGTGACCTGCGTCAGCTCAAATTTTCCTTGCATTTAATCGCCATTCTCAAGTTTTTTTTCTCTGTTTATTGGCAGGTGTACTGTTCTTCCAGAGTCACTGCCATGGTACTTAAGGTCTTCTTTCCGTCATGCTGCTCCTTGGCAGAAAGTGGCATTTTAATCGGCCGCTGGATCTCGGAACAGAACTCTGCCGTTATCCTTGCCGTGGTTCATTTCCCCTTTATTCCTGCCCAGGTGAAGCAGTATCTCAGTGAAGTGCAGCGAGTGACTAAAGTCAATGTTTCTGTGCTCGGCTCCTGGAGCAACAGCAAACAGGAGAAGGAAGAGAGTCTGAGTAAGTTCTTGGAAGACCTGGGGACAATATTCACCCATGAGCCATGGATTCAGATAAGCAAAGAGGGAGACAGCAAATTCTGGAGCTGTTCCACCCTTCAGAAGCACTCGAACAACCCCAAGGAGGAAGAAATCATCTTGGTGTACTATGACCAGCGCAAAGTCATGCTTTCCCATCTGCATCCCCCTCTGGACACAGCCACCTCCACTGACCACACCGCAGATGACACTTCAAAGCTCTCGGCCATCTTCGACACCGTTGCGAGGAGTAAGGTGCTGTTCATGACAGACAGGTACGACGATGGACCCATCAAGCTCACCCACTGGCAGTCGGACGGCGTTGAGGCCAGTATCATCGTGGAGCTGCTGAAGCAGGCAGCTGTGCCTGCGTGCATGCTGCTGACGTTCCTGCTGTCACTGATCGCTGGGGTCTGCAGGAGCAGGTGAGTGATGCGACATCGACCAGCTGGTGTTTTGCGTGGAAATGTGGTTCATGGTTAGGCATCTGCCGCTCTGCATGTTTAGTGATTCTGCCCCTCTATTCTGCTCTGGTGAGACCCCCCCCCGCAGTGCTCCCCCCCGCCCTGGGGTCCTCAGCACAGGACAGACACGGAGCTGCTGGAGCGGGGCCAGAGGAGCCACGGAGATGGTCCGAGGCTGGAGCAGCTCCCGTGCGAGGACAGGCTGAGAGAGTTGGGGGTGTGCAGCCTGGAGAAGAGAAGGCTCCGGGGAGACCTTCCAGCACCTTCCAGTGCTGAAAGGGGGCTACAGGAGAGATGGGGGGGCTCTGGATCAGGGGGTGCAGGGACAGGACGAGGAGGAATGTTTTTAAGCAAAAAGGGGGGAGATTGAGATGAGATGTGAGGAAGAAATGTTTTCCTGTGCGGGGGGTGGGGCAGTGGCCCAGGTTGCCCAGAGAAGCTGTGGATGCCCCATCCCTGGAGGGGTTCAAGGCCAGGCTGGATGAGGCTTTGAGCAACCTGGGCTGGTGGGAGGTGTCCCTGCCCATGGCAGGGGGGGGCACTGGGTGGGCTTTAAGGTCCCTTCCAACCCAAACCATTCTGGGATTCTGTGATCTGCAGGGTTGCTGCTCAGCTGCAGTAAGAAATAGTCGATCCAAAGTCATTTCTTTCATCAGTACCAGTCACATCGTATCTCCTGGTACTGCCTGTGTTTTTATGGACCTGATGTGCCTCTTGGGTATCTGCTTTTCTGGTCTCTGAGATCACCGGTGTGTAAAAGGGCCTTTAGATGGTACAGCAGGTGACACAACAGGTATGGGCTGTGGAGCAGGGCTCGAGCTGAGAGGTGAACTGTGGAGCTTCTCAGAGAAGAGGTCCTTGCCGGGTGGTCCTAGCCACAGTGCAGCCCCTCTTACGCACTAGAACCCCAGCGGCACAGTCCAGCAGGCTGTGGTCAGGCTGAGGGACCTTATGTGACCACAGGACAGGACACAGAGCTGTGATGCCAAAGTGGGGTTACAGGCGAACCAGCTGATACGAGTCTCAGTTGTGAGAAGGGTGGAGGGAGGGGCTGCTGCTCGTGTCAGTCCCACCACAGCCACAAACCAGCCCAGTATAGAACAGTGGTGTGTCAGGTTCCACAGGCAACAGCAGGCAGAGACACCCCTGGATAAACCTGCTGTTGGAAGCAGGCTGCTGCAGAGCTGCTGTTAACGTTTGGAGAGCTCCATGGAAAACGTGAGGCTAAAGGCTTCCTCAGACATGGTGACAAGGAATGCTGGTCTGCAGGAATCCGGGGTGAAATCCCATTGCACAATGGTGAAACTGCATAGGATGCTGCAAATTTAATGCACGGCAAGTGCTCACACTGAAAAGGAGCTCTGAGCAGATTTGAAGGGGAGAAGCTTCTGCGTGTAAGGCTTAATAACACGTCTGGTCAGCCTGCCTGGAGAGGCTGTGCTGGAGAGGGGAGGGGAGCTCAGCTTCCCAGCTGCAAGGGGACACTTTGATTGATGAAATTTGGATAACAGCTACTAATGTATTTATAGATAAATCTTCTCAAGTGCAGCCTAAGGCTATGGGGAATGGAGTCTTTTAACATGTTTCCAGTTGTATGATACTGTCGTAAAAAGTTACAGTGGAAACTCTTTGTACGCAAAGATTTTCTGAACAGCTGGGTTACGCATTTTGGTACACAAAGGGAACACTGTCCGGTTTTGGATGACTCTATTGGAAGACATTTAGGGTCAAACCCAAACCTGATACAGTCAGGGACCCCTGGTTCCTGGGACTGCTCTGTAGACACTGACTATGGTTAATGGTTGTTAATGGTAACTAAGTTAATAGTTGTTAATGGTAACTAAATCATGACTTTGTGGTTGGGTAGAAGATGGGCAGTCAGCTCTGAAGGTCCTTTTCTGGCTGTCCAGGGACTGTGTGTGACTATCAACAAACAGGATGATCCTTTTCTGGGGGGTGCTTGGTCTCAAGGTCAGACCTGTCCACCTGGATCAGGGACTCCGACCAGGCTGAGAGTCGGGTTAAGCCCAAGCCTCGCAGGTCTCTGGGAGGCCACAGCTGAAGCATAACTTGGGAGCTCCAGCTGAGTCTGGCAGGTTGGGCGCAGTTAGCCGCTACCCAGCTTATCAGCAGCTATTCTGATTTCAGCTTTTCCTAAGCCCAGCATGGACATTTGGAGGCAGAGCAGCAGCCGGGCTGGCAGCCAGCTGTACCTACCAGCAGGCAGAACGCGAGGCTTGCTGTGCGCAAACCTAGGCTGAGCTTGGTCCTAACCTTGAGAGGTAGATACACATTTCTTTCTGCTTTATTTACCCATTGTATCAACATGACATTTACTTATCTTACAGGTGTTTTAAAACATCAGTCTTAGAGAACAGAGGTTAGCACCTGGCTTTATGACAAACCTCCTGCCTGCCTTTCTTAGTCACTTGATGTAATTTGGTTCAATTTACCCCGTGATTTGTGGTACAAGCTCCTTTGTGCCAACACACACAAGGCAGGGAGGGTTCAAGGATATTACTTGAAGGTGTCCTTCCAGTCCCCTCCTCCCTGTGCTGGGACAGGACAGCCCATAAAATAGGATCTATCAGGTTTTTGCTGCTTCTGGTTACCAGACTTCTTTCTTTCCCAGCTTTTAGTAATGGGAAGGGATGCTCAGCTTTGAAAAGCTGAAGAAAGAGATCAGGGATGTCCTCTCTGGCTGCGGAGGCTTGGGGCTTTTTTGAACATGCCGCCGTTGTGTGTTTGCGCTGGGGAGGCAGGACAGCAGAGTTAGACATCTCAGAAGGTGAGCACTGACATCCATCCAGGCTGGCAAAGTGCTCTCAGCTCCTGCACATCTCAAATTAAGGCATTTCTTCAGCACCACCTTGTGCTAAGGGGGGGCCATTGCAGTGCTCTCTGCAGAGGGACTTGCCTGCAGGATTTCCGTTACCGCTGAAGGTCTCGAGTGTGCTGTTGGGGACAGCAGGATGATTTAGTATTGAGGCAATAAACTGTGTGCTCCTTTTTAAAAAAAATACATTTACAAACACTGTGACCTCTGATTCCTCATCCAGAAGGGAGGCACTGTTCCTGCAGCGGAGCAAAAGGACAGCCGGAGGTTCTGGTTAATGGAGCTGTAACATTTGGGTGTGATCCTGGTTTGGAAAGATTGCTTTCCATCCAATATCTGGAAAAATCCACTCTTGCTTTTGGAAAAACTTGGATTGGAAAATCATGACTTATTCATGCAGGCTATGTTAATTTATTGCTAAAATTCCTTATATTTGGAAATACTCCAGAGATCTCCTGCTGCTTAAATAATGCAGTGACACAACATCACTGGTTTTGGTTTGGGTTTTTTTTTTTTAAATTTGGTTGGTTTTCCATTGCGCTTCTGAAAATCATTCCATAGACTGTGTGGTAAACAAGTGGGAGCATTTATGGCAACGCATAGTCGGTATGCAAAGGGGTAGGAGACCATGCAAGAAATATTTTTGGCTCTCTTCGTCAGTGCTCTTAGAGATGGGAGTTTCCATTGCACATCTTGCAACCATTATACAGAGCTTTTTACAGTGTGTTTGTGTTTTGATTTAAGCAAGTATGTATGTATTTACTTTCCGAAGAAAGTATGTAAGGGGAATAGAGGTGGTCCTCTTGATGTTAAGTGAAAAGAAAAGAGAATCAGTCGTAGCACGGACAAGCACAGACCTCTGCTGTGTCTTTTGGGCCCATCCTGTTCGGTCAAGATGATGAGTTTACCCATTGGTGCACGTGTTGGGGGGTCTCCTGGAGATGAGGCTGCCTTGGAAATCATTCTCACTTGTGCAAGACATTCCTCGGGCAGAAGAGAGCAGCAGCCTGTCCTTCGGTGTGGGAGACAGGGGGTGTCTGGTCGGTGGGTGACCCCCAAGCTGGCTGCCCTGGGTTTGGGGAGTGAATGGTGGGAGACGTGCGTTGTGGGAGAGGAGGGGGAGATGGCCAGCCCGGGGAGTGCTCAGCACAGAGCCCTGGAGCCGCTGCTTTCTGCTTGAACTGAGATGGTCTGGCAGCTGGTGGCTTGACCGGTAATTTTTCACCTTCAGTCGTCTGTACATAACCACACGGACAGAGCATTTCTCCTTCCCCCTTCTTTGCATTTCACCTGCAGTTCTCTGCTCTCACAAAGGTTTGCCAGACCGGAATTTGTAACCACTGGGCTAGGATATAATTGGAAGAGAAAACTCATCTGCACTGGTGCCTTGGTGAATTTGTGAACCCAGGTGTTGGAGATCGGTGGCCAGTGCGGTCGCCCACCATGTCTCCCCCCCCTGCCCCACGCTCTTTCCTCCGCCGCTGCAGATATCACCTCCTGACACGTCAGCTGAGGAACAGCGCGTTCATTTGTCTCCAAGGTGGGAGGCTGTAAGGAAGGGCTGAGTAACTCGGCAGCCTCAAATTAAGAAGAATGATTCACAGCACACTGCATGTGTTTCAGAACCAATGGATCTGAAATGTGGATGGGGAGGGGAAGGGGGGGCTTCAGCCCTCTATTTTTAAAGCTGACAAACCTTGCATGAAGGATGGCTCAGGAGGATGGGGGGAGGAAGGAGATAGCAACCACAGTGAACCCAGCGAGCCATACCTTTGTGATTTGTGTAAAATGTCCAAAGAGCAGCCGGAGCCCCAGTCTGCCCATCCTGCGTTTGATCCTGGCCGGTCCCGATGGCACGCTGCTGCGGGACGGCAGGCTGAGGTCCTCCAGATGAAACCTGGGGAGGCACGCACGCTTCGCAGGGACGTCTCCAGGCCGTGCTCACTAATGATCCAAACAGCTGGGCAATTTCAAAAGTGAAGCAGGATACCAGGAATAATTTCAGCGTTTGGAATGAATGTAAACTGAAGGAACATGCCAAAGCGATAAGAGTAGGTGAAGGAGTAGAATATAGATACCTAGACCCTTAATAAGAAACAGTGAAACGCTGTGAAAATAGTGAACCAACCATTGTGTACAGGAAAGAAGTGATCCAAATTATGTCCACATCAGAATTTATTCAACAAACACGGTGCTTTGTGTTGTTGTACCGCTGCTGAGCGTTCTTGGACCAGCCTGCATCCAGTGGTATCATTTTAGACTACACAAATCCCCGTCGTTCCTTTCTTCATAGGTTGTGTGGTAATAAAACAAACTCCCAAAAATAATTGAGCATCATTTAGTACTTTTCTTCTGAGTCATAAAAATAGAACCATGTGAATACTTCCTCCCCTACAAGCCTAGTGTGGATGTTAGCTTTGAAACCTACTTAAATGCTAAATGTCGTGTTGCCCTTGGCAAGGCAGTGGAGAGAAGACAGAAATGAAGACCCTGACAAAGAAATTCGGAAGTAATGAAGAGAAAAAGAAGAAAAGGATCGAGTGGAAGATAAAAGAGGGAGAAAGGGCCAGAAACTGTGCTCACGGTAGATAGAGCCTTGTGGTATTGGGATTTGTGGAGCGGTTGCTCCATGTTGTGTTGTTGTGGTGTGCACACAACTGCCTTGACTCCAGTCTCCTGGAGACTCGGAGCGGCATGCAGTCCCACTGGGGTATCCCGAAGCACAGGGTGGGATCAGGATTGCATTCTGGCTTCCTGGGAAGAGCGAGGCACTTGGTTTTACAGAATGGAAATGGGAGGTTGGGGTGTCACCTTTAGATGTCTTGATCTGGAAAGGCTGCCTTAATTCTGTTAACCTTGAAGAGAGTGGCTAACATCTCATATTCTTTAATGATCGTATGTTGACTGTCTCTGGTTGCACAACCTTAACTTTACACCGAATGTTTTGCCTGGAGTTTGTTTGCTGTGCATCCTGCTCGATGGCAGAGGCAAAAGGGGACGTTCCCACGGTGTTTCCGCAGGGTGCTGAAGGTCTGGCCTTTGTCTTTCTTATGGAGCAAACTCTCAACTTGTGAGCAGCTGGGACATCGCCTGCAGCACCTCCAGCTCATCAGCAGCAACAAGAAGGCTCAGACCCAGGCTCAGCTAATGAGGTACGGAGTACACATAACCTCATGCGTGTCTTTGCTCTAGCCCTGTCTCCTCTGGGGAACCCAAACCGTGGATCCTGTGCCCGCACAGCGCTACAGGGTCCTCGCTGCACCATGTCACGTTGCCTTGCTTGCTCTAGTCCCTGCTAGTTTGCAGATCTTTACTCTGCACTCTGTTTGTATTAATTATGCCTTTTGCCAGATTTAGGCCTTTTTCCCTAGCCTGGGAAAGGCAACCAGGATCTTGCCCATGGAAGGCTTGTGCTGCACCCATGTGTGCAGTGCTTTGCTGTCACTGCTCCCACAAGGTCACTGCTTTCACAGATGCTGCTGTTAACCAAAAACTTCAATCGGGATTCAGTGGCACTTTCCAGAAGAGCAGAACAGTTTAAATGCTCCCCTTTTCCCCTGCTCTTTTGGGGGAATCTTTCTTGGGGTGACTGCAGACCAGAGACTCCGAGAGCAGTAACAAAGTCAGCGTAACAGAGAAGGCAAACAGGCAGCACGGTGAGTGGAAGAGGGAGAGGCAGAGATCTGAGACAGATATTGAATGCCCCGTGGCCATTACACAGCGAGGCTTGTTCCGTGTGGTTCTCTGATCCTGCAGTAACAGGCTCCCAGGGAACACTTAAAATAGATTAGCAGATTTGAAGGCCAGAAGTAACTGTGATTGTTTAATCTGATTTCCCAAATAACTCACGTCGTGGAATTTCGTTCAGAAACTCTAGCAGTGAGGGGGCTGTTCAGCAGCCCTTCTGGGTACATTTGTGTACCCAGAAACACTATTTTTACATTAACTAGTGGTTCAGCTAAAGTGTACCTCCTGGAAAGCCAGCTGATCTCAGTGTGGAAGCTCCAGGTGCTGGTGCCCTTAGTGTTGGTAAATCCCCCCCGAGTGTATCTATACACACTTTGTCTGACATTCCTCGTTGTAGCTCCAATCCCACCCTTCACCCCCCTTACTCAGAAGGGGTTTGTGGTGTGGCAGGCTCCGAGTGGCTCCGTGTTTGCCCACAGAAGTAGCAGCAAAAGATGTCTACACCATGGCCCTTCAGTAAATTGTCCCGGTGTCCCTGGGACATTAAAGATGCTATGTAAGGGAAGCTGACAATTGTCATTGAAACATGAAACGCCGTCCTTCCTTTTGCTCTAACACTGTTTCTTTTTATCTTGCATGCAGGAAAGCCAACATCTTTGTCTCTCTGCTGATTGATGTGGCTCTGGGGATACTGCTGATGTCCTGGCTGTACAGAAAGAACCGAATTGGGCACCTGGCTGATGCTCTCATCCCCGTGGCTGATGTAAGTCTGGCTGGAGCCGTTCCTCTTTCACCTGCTGTGGGTACTGAGCAGCTCTCGATGCCTGGGGTAGCTGTAAGGAGGCAATGCCTAATGCACCGGGATTTCAGAGAGTCCTGTCTGAATCCTTGCAAATTAGATCTCCTGAAGAACAGTGAAATCTTCAAACCAAGCCTGCTGGGGCTGCTCAGAATGAACACGGCTCTGCTTTGCGTGTGCAGTGAATGGTAATTAGATGTTTACTGGAGGGCTGCTCCAGCTCCTAAAGTAACAATTATGGCTTGGGCAGAGTTCTGCAGCTGCAGGTTGAGTGGTTATCAAGCCAGAATACTTTATTCTGGAGTCGACAGGAAGTGTCTTTGAGTTGTTGCTATATGGGGTGTTTAGGGGAAAAAAAAGCTGCAACCTGAGCTGGATCTGATAAACTGCTGAAAAGTCAAACTTGATAGGCAGTGCAGCTGTGCTTGTGAAAAGGAATTTCGTGGGGAAATCCAAAGGTGTTCACTAGTCAGGATATAAACACCTGAAATCCTGTGTAAGAGCTCTGGTGTACAGATAGTAAACCAGGAGAACTTGCTGTGTCCTGTGGTTTTCTCAAACATAACTCCTCCTGCCTGCTAAGATCCCTCAGCATCAGCATAAATTAATGAAGAGCAAGTATGACGCACACTGTCGTGCTTTTCTGGTGGTTTGTCTTCGGTGCAGTACTCCGATCTATCTGTTTAGTGGCAGTAAGGAGCACACAATGTACTGCAGAGGCTGGAGACCAGACCACTAATCTGAAGCTAGCTCTGTTTTAAGGGCTTCTCTGCCATGGGAGTGCGTGTGCAGCCACGCTGAGCACTGCCATGCAGCTGCACAGCCTAATCCTTTCTCTGCCCACTTTCCTTCCATTTCTGGGAGAGAAGGTGGATCTTTCCATTGGTTTCTTTCTAGCAGCTGGGGAACATCCTCTCTTTACTCTTTCTCCAGCTTCTTGGTTGGGAGGAATTTTATTCTGATACAAGAATTCCAGCAGCGATTAATTTTTTCCTACTTATCCTGTCTTTCTTGGGAAGAGCTCATGTTTCCCTTGGTGATGGTCTGCTTGGTCCACCTTTTAAGTGTTACAAGCCATAGGTCTCTGACCATTCTTATATACGCTGTGCTTTCAGAAAGTATGTATGGAGTGTCCAGCATAGCTGTGGATCATTATTACTGCTATTCTTGTTGTCTTTCATAGTCAAACTTTTCAGGATTTCATGTTCTAAGGATTGCTGCAGACACTGTTTGGCAGCAGTGGTGGGGTAGAAAGGACCACAACACTTGCAATACTCTTGCGCTTGTATTTGAGCTATGCACTAAAAATATTTTTCTAAGTCTTATTGCTAAGTCTTTTCCCTTACAGATATTTCAGCCAGAGAAGTTTAAGTTCTTTAGAGCTCTCCTTGCAGGATTACTGTAAGCGTCCAGCTCTCAGAAATCTGATTTCTTAACAAGTATGCAAGGAAGCGGCTCTTGGCTGCGTTCCTGTTTGCACAGGTGGTTCCAGGAGGGGTTCCATCTGCGCGGTGTCTTTGGCAGATGGATGCTCTCCGTGCTCAAGGTGTGTCCAATCCCAGCACCTGTCCTGGATGGGCTTGCTGGTGAGAGTTGCTCGTTCATTCCTCTTTCAGTAATTTAGCTCTCTGTCACTCAACTTACACATCACAGTGGCAGTTATTTTCACAGTGTCACCTATGTGTGTGGACTTCATTGCCTCGGTGTCACCAAGAGCTGTTTACTCACTTTCCTGGAAGTGCCGACTCCTCCTTGGCTGGGTGGCCTCGTGGTCCATCAGTGCCTTTCTTCTCCACTTCTCCAAGACTGCCAGTTCTGGCCACTCACAACTCTTCTTTCTTCCCAGCCTTACTTTCTTCTTTCAAGCATGTTAGATTGTGGACATAAAATCATTTGGAGTCCTTTTACTGCCTTCGATGGGCATTGATTTATATGCGTTTATATGCAGGCCTTAAAAAATGCAGATCTGCATGATCCCAAAATATCCCAATGACTTCAGCATGTGGTGTGCAAGCCAGCACCACTTCTTTTCCAGTATGACAGCAAAATCTCCCCATAGCCATTCAGCAGTAGGTTTCCTCTGTGCTGCTGAGTGTCCATCTGGTACGCATTATTCCCATCACTTGGGCTTTCTCAAGTGCTTGCGTGTTGCCAAGTTCACTAACGCAGACTTTCCCATGTGGAGAATGAGTTACTTCTCCTTCCCTAATGTTGCTTGCAATTCTGCTTTTGGAATGTGCCCCAGATCTGATGATGGCATTGACCTTACATCTCTGTGTCTGTTAGTAAGCAGAACATTTTATATCTATTTTAATAAGATTATTACATATTATAAGGTTATATACATAACCTTATTGATTTCATTTATTTTAATATTGACAAACTAACCTTATATAACATATAACCTTATTGGTTTGATTGATTGATTTTCATATTGACAAAATCGCAGCTCTGTAGGGACTGGATACAGTGCTCACTTTTTCCCCCAGCAAACACCTCTCTGGAAGGAAGCAGATGCAGGTGGGTTATTTTAGCTCTCAACAACTACCAGGGTCACAAGCTCAGCCTGCCGACGTGAGGATCAAGCCGTGTTCCCTGGCCATCATCCGTCGTCCCCTGATATAATGGTTCTCAAATCAGCACTTAGGTAGCGGTTGTTGATGATGCACAAGACATCACTGGCTGCAGCTCCCACTTTCCCAGCTTGATGGGCTGTGCTGTGCTGGCTGAAATAACGAGTTGCTTTTGTCAGTAAATGAGGCAGATGTGATTCAGAGACACCTAGGGAGCAACTGGCGGGTAGCTGTATGCAATACGAAGGACTGATTTTTTGGAACAGGCTTTCAAATCCAAGAATGGAAAATGTGAATAATCTTCTCTCTGTAGGTGCCCTCACAACTCCTACCCTCCTCCTTCCTCTAGCTCCCACCAGGCTTCCCAATGGTTGTCCTTGGTTTTGCCTTCTGCAAAACAGCCTTCTTTCAAAAATACCCGATTCAAAGAGCTACATTTGTCTCTTTTAAGAAGAAGAACTGCTTATAAACCATCTTCTTTTTTTTTCTCCTTCACCTCTTTCATCCTTGCTGATGTCTCTTTTTCTTAAACTGTAATCTCTTTGAAACAGTGAAGTGTTTATCATAGATCCTGCCTCCAAAAATGTTACTGGGGCTTAGAGATAACTGGATGTAAGTTCCTATTCAGTCATGTTCTGCTAATCCGTAAACAAAGCGAACAGCGAGGATGCTTCCTGGAAAATACTCTTAGGTGTTAATTTGCAAAACAGTATCACTTAGAGCCCCAAACGCCTGCAACAGACACAGGGCGAATGTGTCGGGTAGGGAGTGCTTTGCTCTGGCTTGTGCTGGATGCTCTGCTCAGGAGCTTGCCTGGTGCTCTTCCCAGTGCCCACCTGCAGCGTCCTTCTCCATCGAAGTCACATCACCATTACACCATCTGCATATGGAGAGTAGAAAGAAGAGCATGACAGGAAAGAAAATATTTCCACAGTGCTCTCATCGAAACCATGTTAGCTTTAGACTCCACTCTGGTAATGTCCCTACAGCCCTTTGTGAACCACTTCCATGTAAATCACTGCGTCTTATTTATAAATACCGGCCACGTTCAGTATTCGTGACTGCAACAGGAGATCGTACTCCTTGTCACCTTTTCTGATTCTGCTTGCTATTGATCAGTCCTAAAATATCTGTCTGGAAAACATCCTGCGAGGTTGTGCCTTCGGACTATGTTTGTAAATCCTTCGCCCAGCTAAATAACGGCAAGGTAGGGCACCTTCCCAGAGCTACGTGCCCTCTCAGAATTTAGTAGCACCTCTGGGACTGGCAGCCTCCAGGAGCATTCAGTGCTGAAGTACAGCCCTGCTGAAGGACTGCTTTCAAGCATTTAAATATTTCATTACAATCCCCAAATGCTTTTTCTGAGTTACCAATCCAACACTTTAAATATTAAAAGCAGTCTATTTATAAAGTAGCTAACACTTCTCAGCCACAGAGGTAAGATCCATGGGTTCACATCAGTTCTGACTTGCAGGGAGATGTTTTAAGGGACGTTGAGACAGAGGGAAAATGAATAAAATAAAAAGGTGTAGAAGATGGAGCTCTTAATTTTGCTGCTACACTAAAAGTAGATGTTTACAAACTCGTTTTGCAAGGCTCCTGTTGGTTAATAAATAAAACAGAATCATTCTTTGGAAATTATTTGCCCTTGGGGAAATTGTCCATGTGACTGATGGGGAAAGTAGGCTACAGTGCACCAGCTCCAGGTAGCACGTGTTGATTCTTCTGTGCGTGCACCATTTGCAGTGCAGTTCGCATCCATGGTCTTGGCTGTAAGCGGGGTTTTCAGAGGTGGAAGGCTGTTACTCACAATCTCTGTTCATGCAGGACAATGTGAGAGGTCGCTTCTTCCAGGTACGTTCCCCACCTGTTACCGCTCTCCGCTACCTCCATTCACAGCCTGGTGAATGCACTTCACCGGTGGTTTCAGCTGCAAACTGCCGAGGAGCAGAGCCACCCCATCCCCTGCCCTGCCCACTGCAAGGAGACCTCTGGCAGAGCAGCAAGGTGGAGAGGGAAAATCGGTAAAGAACATTAAATCGCCAGAAATTGTCGGTCAAAGTCCTCAGTGATTTGGGGATGATCAGGCTTGGTTCTCAGGGACTCGGAGGGCTTCTTTGCTTTCTGGGATGCCATGGGTACCTCTGGGAAGTCTACAGGAGAGATGAGATAGTGTCAGACGTGGTCAGTGGTATACACCATGGTTAATCCTGCCTAGTGCACCACAGAGTATCCAGAAACGTTGTTTGTATATGAAGTATGTTTATATAATTGTTTTTCTGCCCTGCTGTAAACACATACAGGTTATTTTGTGGTAAAAAATTGCCTTTTTTGCCCACGAGTGCACAGCCATTGTACCCCTTTAAAACTCCTGACAGCCTCCCCCATAGTCAGATTGCTCTCTCAGTTCTGATTTTTCAGTTGACTGTCCAACGATGGTTGTTTGTGCACTAGCACTTGCCATCTGTTTCAAGAGCTCTCATTACACCACAAAATCACACTGTGCCAGTTCACCAGAGATGGCCACAAACAAGCACCGGGTTTGTGTTCTCAGCCTTGAGACCATTCCAGCAGTTCAGCTTCCTCTCTGCTGTTGTCTTTGGGTTCAGTAAGGAGTCAATAAAGGTGCATTTCTGATTTAACTGCTTGTCTGTAAAGTCATCATTTGGATTTTTGGTTTGAATGGTGTGGTAGGAATACTTTGGGGGAGCAGCATGTAGAGCACGCTGGATCTGGTCAGTGCAGGGACAGTGTTTTATCTCCGGTGCCTTGCTTCCATGTGTTTGTAGCACGTAGCTGAAGAGCTCCAGGACCTGCTCCAGTGGCTAATGGGAGCACCAGCTGGACTGAAAATGAACCGAGCGCTGGATCAGGTGTTGGGCCGCTTCTTCCTTTACCACATCCATCTTTGGATTAGTAAGTGCAATTGTTTAACTTTTCAGCCTCCCTTTTCATCTCTTCCCTCCCAAGTGTTTAATGTTTGCCTAGAGGTGAATAATGAATCAAAATGCACTTCTGCAAGTACAGACTTGTCGGCGAGTCTTCCTGCTGTGGGAACTCAGTTCAAAGTTGGATTCCCACACAAGGAAGTCATGCATATTAAATAAAGTGCTTGTACCGATGCTTTGCAAGAAGTGCAAGTCACGACGGAGCTTGCTTTCTTAGTGCATTAGTGGTGAGTGTCCAAGGAAAGGCTTTAGGTCTCATGTAGGCTCTTGTAGTCTTTGCCATTAAGAGGACAGGGATGAGAAGCACAATCTGGGGATGCAGATGCCAACCTTGTCTTGTCACTGACTTCACCTTAGTGCAATTTTGTTATTTCAAGTCCCTCCTTGAAGTAACACACCCTTGTTATCCTTGATGAGTGTCTTGGTGAGGAGTACAGTCATGATGGACGTGAACTCCTCGGTTGCTGTACTGATTGACTTTGCTCACCAATCGAGTATGGTCTCGTTTCTGTGACTTTGCTCCACTTTGGTGATGAAAAAGACTGTGTGCCTCCAGACTATTTTATGTTACAAAAGCCATATGGGATGGCGTATGTGGGAACAGGAGGAAAAGGGGAATGGTTTTGCAGTAAAGATTGTTGTGTGCAGTTAAAAGTGTAATTAGGTATCTGGACATAAACCTAGAAAAGCAAATCACACGTGAAGCAAGGTGACTGCTCTGTTCAAGCTGAGGATGTCCTCCCCTTCCTCACAGAGCTGCCCCACCAGACAGAAACCTAGGGGGAAGGAGAGTTTTTGTGGCCCTCCTAAGCAGAAGATGGCATCTGAAGGAGTTTTCCAGTTTTACTTCCATGTTTTCATTGCTCTGATTTCTGGAGCAATGTTCTGGGGCGGGGAGAATCAGTCTTTTGAGAGTGTCAGCAGGATGATGTCTCGGTCAAATCCTGACACTTTGCAATGTCCTCTAGGCTACATCCACCTGCTGTCCCCCTTCATTGAGATGATCCTCTGGTACGTCGGTCTGTCGGCGTGCCTGGGCCTGACCGTGGCTCTCTGCATCCTCTCCGACATCATCGCGCTTCTCACCTTCCACATCTACTGCTTCTATGTGTACGGAGCCAGGTGAGTCGATCTCCCTTGGTTGTGTTTTGGGTATGTTTGGAGAGAAGGACCACTGAACACTTGGGGCACGTGTTTAATTTGGGGAGAATTCAATCCTGGTGTAGTTCTCTTGAATTCACAGGTTAGCCACCAATTAATTTATGCATATAGAAGTCATGGCCGAAGCAGTACAAGCAACCAATTTTTCAGTTCTGTATTTAAATATTTATTATTGTGGCAGTGACCTGGAAAAATAAAACTACATGACAGGCAGAGGATGAGAAAGCAGTTCACCCCATCCCTTTGGCTCGGTGTTACAGTACTCTCTCCACTTGCACCCTACCCAGTAGTTTTGAGGGGGACTGGAGGAGAGGAGGAAAGGGGAACCCTTGTGCTTCTGGAGGAGCCCCCAAGTCCCTGCCTCTGCCCTGCTTCAGAGGCTCTTGTCTGTGTTGTGGAGTGCAGATGGCAGGTTTGGGGTTACAGCGTGGCTGTGACACCATCGTGGTGTCTTTGTCTGGACCTGCTGGAGGGACCCGTGGCCTGAGAGCCAGGCAGAGGCTCAGAGGGTGTGTATGGGGGTGCAGAGGGCTTTGGGGCACGTCCAGGGTTTGCACGGTTACTGTGCCCTGTTCCTGCCCTCCATGAGCACGTGCTGCAGCAAGGCATCGCGCAGCATGCCGGAGGATAGCTGCTCTTGCTGAGGAGATGAGAGACAAGGTAATAAAGACACTTTAGGCTTATAAAGTACAGAATGGTCGTTGTTCCTCCCCAGGCTGTGAGCAGAGGGCATTACATTGCAAGCAACAGAAGAAATAGAACTTTAGTTACAGGTAGTTTAGAGAATGGTTAGAAATATTGAGATATGATTGATGAATCAGGTCTGTTGGGAGCATAGGGCTTATGTGCGAAATCAGTGGTGTCAGCAATGGGGAGTCTCCTCCCAACACCTCTAATTACTGAAATTTCTGTTTTGGTCTGTGAGGAGTGGCCTGGCTCCTCCTAGTCACGCAGAAAGGGGAAACAGGGAAAGCATTTTCTCAGCTGGCTGTTTTTCCCTTGTGAGCTGCAGGAGCCAGTCTAGCCTCCTCAGATGTTCGTTAGAAGTATGAAGCAGGTATATGTTGTCTTGTCGCTGGCACCAAGCTGCCCCTGCTGTGCCAGGTGCCCCTATGGAGAGTCAGGAAGGGACAGCAGCCACCCACACCAACACAGCCACCACAACATCAGCTGGCGGAAGAATTGCTGATTCAGGTGCCGGTGAAGCCCGAGATCCCCTTCTGAAACAAACCACCCAGTGAAACGAGAGCGGGCGTGTGTGTGCAGGCAGCCAGGGAAGGTGGGGCAGCTGCTACAGCAGCAACACCCGCTTGGTGTCACATCAGGGGGAGCGTGTGGCCTTAGAGCCATGGGGCAGGTGTGTCCCAGCAACCTGGAGGAGTTGTCCTGGGCACCCTCCTGCATAGGGATTAGTGCATCGCGCTGTGCCTGCCAGTCTGAGGGCTCCCTGCCAATTCCTTGAAGCAGTTGGTGTTCCTCAAACCAGATTCTTCTCTTGGATAAGACTCATTGCCTTTGCTTTCACAACACTGCCTTGAAATCTGAGCAGCCTCCACGCCTTAACTAGGTTGGTTAACCTGTCTGGCTTTTGTAGCTCAGGCTTTCTCAGGCTGTGTTCTGCCCCCCAGACTGGCTATGTCCTTCTTTACATCCCTGTGTGCCAGACAGTGCTGCTCAGGGCTCTTCATGCCTCTTCTCCATCCCAGGGGCTCTTTCTTCCTCTATGTTATTCCGTAGAAGTCTCCATTTCCTACCCCTTATCACCCCGAGTTTCTCTCAGCTTTGCCATTTTTTTGGGAGGGAATTAGCTCCAAGTGTGGTAGCACCAAGTTGCAAAAGCCTAAGGAAAGGATGCAGTAGGGACCACCAGCCATTTAGTTGATCTCTTCCCACACTTAAGGATATTGGAAGCTGTGGGTTAGTAAAGAAGGTGCAGGGGCTCCTTTGCCTCTCTGTGCTGCGGAGGCAACATTGAATTGCCTTGACTCCAAGGGTGAGGGGTAAGAGCTTGGCCACTGCCGCCACGGAAGGGGTGTGAAGCCAGGGGAACAGGGCGGATCGAAACTGGAGAGACAGAGGTGAGCTCGGGGGAATGAGCTTGCTGCTTCCTTTGCTGCAGGGAAGGTGGTGGCATGGGGCTGGTGACTGCTGCGGCTCCCAGGGGCCACCCTCCAGCAGCACTTGCCACTTCCTATATGCCAGCATCGTCATCAGCAGGGGCAGAAATCGAGAGCCTGGCCACTGCCCAGGGCACGGCATGGCCATTGCCCTCTGGTGGTCCAGAGCTCCCTTCACTAGCCTGGTTTGCCCGTGCCGGGGGCCAGCCCAAGTACAGTTGACTGAGCAATTAGTGTTTTATCTGCGTCATTCGCAGGCTGGTTTCTTTTGCTGCCCCCAGTTCTGCGGCATCGGTAAGTGAGTGGGCACGGGGGTGTGATGCTGACAGCTGTTTTGTGTTGAAGCTCGGGAGCTCGCAGCTCTGATGCACAGCATCTTCTCTTTGCTCAGGCTCTACTGCCTGAAGATTTACGGCCTGTCATCTCTCTGGCGCTTGTTCCGTGGGAAGAAGTGGAATGTCCTCCGGCAGCGGGTGGATTCCTGCTCCTATGACTTGGACCAGGTAGTGCTGCAACGCCCGGGGCTCGCTGCAGGATGCTGCCCGCAGGCAATGCAATCCTGTCCTGCTTTGGCTAATATTGAGACAGAAGCCACGGGAGGCTTTGTGGTGCCCAGAACAAGCACTTCTGCAGGTCTTCAACCAAATGCTCAGACTCTGCTGCTCTGCAGCATCCCTTCCCTTCCCTGCGCGTTCAGGGCGCCTAATTCTGGCAGTTGCTGAGCACCTGCAAGCACCCTGGGGAACTGCAGTGGGTGCTGTGGATGCTCGCAGCTCCTGGAGCACCGGTGCGGGTACGGAGGAGGGAGGCGATTTAAAAAGTGGTGCCCAGCAGTGTTGCCACAGTAACGGAGGTGCCGGTGTTTCTATAAAAGCCCCGTTTCGTTCACGCTGCGCTGGAGCCTGGCCCACGCGTTCTCACTCCAGCAGCAGAGGCAGGTTTTTGCCAAACGCTGTAAGCTCTTTTTAATTTCTGAAGTGCCGTGCAGAAGTTCAGCAGAGCCTGAACTGCTCCACGCTGGCAGTTCCAAACATCACTAAAATAATATTTGGTAACTTCCAGGGCCCGTGCCTCTCTCTGCATTGCAGCAGATAACCTTGAGCTGCTTACATCACGGTGAAGGAGCTATTTTTCTGTGATCTGTTTTCTATTTTTCTTTGGTGATGGAAAAGTAAGAGCCTCCATGCCAGCAGCTTGCACCAGGGCTCAGTCCCCGGGTACTTTGAGGAGAGTTCAGGCTTCACCCTGCTGCTCGGGAGGCCAGGGGGAGTTGTGTCCTTGGCCTGGGTGGGAAGAGACATTCAAAGGAGACCTGAAGAGACTTCAGGAGATGTTCAACAACTGCAGTGGAGTGACAGAGGAGGGGAGAAACAACTGCTGCGAAGAGAACGGGCTGGGTTATGATCTATTTCTGGTTACGTGTGGAGAGCTGGGATGTGGATCCCCCTCAGCGACAGGGCTGGCTGGGTGATTTTCTGTTAGAATGTACCAGGGCCATGATCTCTTTTTGCAGAAACAGCAGCGCCCTGTGGTCCTGTGGCCTCTCTGTTCTGCAAGCGGTGACTGAAAATTGAAGAGCCAGATCCCTAGTTGTCATAAAACTGCATTTCTCTCAGTTGGAATGAGTTGGACTTACACCAACTGGGCTGGCCCAGAATAAAAATAAGTTTTTCTGTGGGCAGTGGAGCTAATGACACCTGCTTTCCTATGGTTTTTTCTCCTTCATCTTCTAAATATTGCTGTCCCCCACCAGTCTCACCCAGTTTCCCACTGAGCAGGAGGCAGAAGTCCTGTGGCTGGGCTGCCCAGCCGGCTGCTGCTGCTGGGAATGTTTACCAACCACATTTTGTCAGCTTTTCCCCAGCTCCTTGTTCCAACAGGAGAAGGAGGAACAAAAAGACTTCTCAATTCACTACAAAATTCCCTACCAAATTTCTGCTTCGTTTTACTCTTCCCCCTTTTTCTGGTAAAAACTGACCAATGGGTTTAAAACCAGTTAAATCCAAATGGGGATAGGGGCGGACAAACAGTGGGATCATATAAGTCTTGTTTCATAAGGAAGCCAGCCTGAAATAGGAAATCTTGAGTATTGTCTATAAAGGAAAAAATGCTGTCAGGATCCAGCTTCTTTATCTTTCCAAACCTCCTCCTATAATAAGGAGCCTTCTGAAAATACTGAAAATATTCAAGGTAACAGCATTATTCGCATAGGGAGTGAAAAAAATGTTAAGGAGTCTTGCAAACTTTCATTGTCTCACTGTTTCCATTTTATTTTATTTTATTTTATTTTGCCACTGCTCTGCTAATGACTGTGTTTCTTTTTTCCCCTAGTTATTTATTGGCACTTTGCTATTTACAATCCTGCTGTTCCTCCTGCCTACCACTGCGCTGTATTATTTGGTGTTTACCCTGGTAAGATTTAACCCTTGAAGCTAGTCCTATACTGTCTGCTGAGATATTAAAATAAAGTTTCCTAGTCATTTACTGTCATCCACAAAGAAAATATATGACTAGTCTAAACATCCCAGGAGGGGTTCTCGCACCGCCCATGCAGGCAAGTGGAATTCGGGATACGTGTTTGTTTTTCCCCAGAGGGAATTCCCAGTGAATCCCAGTCAGCAGGACAAGCTGTTCCACTCTCTTTCACTCGGAAGTCATTTTTTTGTCTTTCCATCCCACGTCTGGGGTGACGGCCCCTCTAGTCTGATCCAGAACTTTTTTTTTTCCAGAGGGTAACTTGCTGTGTTAAACGCTTTCAGCTGGGCTTTGGTCAGAGGGTTGGACTTTCTATTTTTCTTTTTTTCCCCAGTATGACCAGTCCTCTCCGAGGCCTGCCTGGAGCAAAGTTTTCCATAGACAGTAGCCATCACATGGTTTCACCATCTTTTTTTTTTTGAGCTTTCTCTTTTCAGCAAAAATGAATGCAGTCTGACAAAGGAGGTGGTTTAACCAGGGGACAGAAAACACAGAGCAGGAACCTCGTTTCTGAACACTTTGCACTTACGTAGATGCTCTCCATGTGGTTCCTTCAGGCAGAAATAAGTGACTTCAGTTCACTGTTGGAGAGAGAAAAATTTACATTCCCTGGTACACGGGGATGGAGTTCAGAAACAGCAGGCTGAACTCTCCCTGCTAGGCTCTGTTGAGAGCGGAATAGCTCTCACGTCCTCGCAGGTCACAGGCTCTGCAGCTGCAGGGGCTTCATTTCAGTCACACCCTTAATCTCAGGTTGTCCAGGAACCTCGTGCAGGGTCGGGATGCCCAACCCTTCCAGACATCCAGCCCACTTTGGGAGGCTTTAGCTTCGCACACAACGATGTCAGGCTGCAGATCAGCTCATTAATTTGCAAGTGTTGCATCTCCTGTTTCTCTGAGATTTCCTTATTGAACTGTTTCTCTGTAGCTGCGATTGCTGGTGGTGATTGTCCAAGGCCTGATACACTTGCTGGTTGACCTGATCGACTCTCTGCCTCTTTATTCCATCATCCTTCGGCTCTGCAGATCCTACAGACTCGCAGGTAAGTCCTCCAGCACTGCCCGTGCAGAAGTTCAAGGATTTTGCATTATGCATTTAATTTTGATGCAGGGGGCAGCTTCTGAATAGAAAGATGCTGCGGGGGCAGGACAGAACCTAAGCCTCAAGTCCTGTCCAGACAGTTAACCAGGTACTGTAGGATGAGGATGTAAATGGAAAGAAATTTGATGCTGAAGGAGAAACAGGAGCACCTTTACAAAGCCTGTGGCAACTAAAAGTGACATCCAGACAAGCACTATATAAATGAGTTCATTATTGGTTGTGGTTCTAGTGTACCAGGTCAGATAAAACCTCAGAGAGTTAAACAAGCTGTTTAACTTGGGGGCTTGGGCTCTGAAAAAATTACAGAAATACTTGGAACATCTGCTGGAACATCAAAGGGTTGGATCTACAGCGGCTGTGAATCAATGGAGCTGCTTCAGTTCTGTGCTGATTGACTAGCTGAAGTCCTGAGCTGAGGTGTTTGGATTCATTTCGGAGCTCTGGGCAGATTTCAGATAATCATTCTCTTTTTGAGACTGACCTGTCACCATTTTGAAACTAGTCATTGTTTTTCCACTTTTGGTAACCATCAGCTATGGTTGGCATCAGAGTGAAGTGTCCTTCTGAAAGGGGTTTAACTGTCACCAGCCATGGTTAACCTAGTTAAAATCAAGCAGATCTAAATTATTATCTCCCATCTGTTTAAAGAGCATGTAGCAGGATTTAAATATAACGAAGAGCTTGATCATCACTAAATCAAGGCTAGTCATCAAATGCAAAGGAACCTTGAGGCAACCGATAACTGATTTGTTTGCTGGAGCAGTGCCAGGCTCGATTTTTGGGAAGGCAGAGCTGATCCATGTTACCAACGCTTGCTTTTCCACGTGTGCCTTCAGCAGGTTCCCATGAATTTCCTTTCAGAAACTTCTTAACCCTTCAGGACTGTCTTTGGAGAGCAGGAGATTCTGCTGAAAAAACCTGACCCAGTAAGCAGCAGGACCCAGGGGAGAAGGAAATCTTGTTGCCATTGAGAGATAAAGTCATATATTCCCATCAGTCTTAGGTTCCTTCTCCTCAGTTTTTTTCAGCCAGCTGCCTTCTGCAGGGTAATAAGCCTCCACCCAGGTAGAGGATTGTCTTCTCAGTTGAGTTACCTGACTTTACTTTGTGAGTTGCCTGTTTGTTTGCTGCTCTTGAACATTTTAAGACAGAGAACACTGCCATGTCATGCTGCCTGCGAGATGAACAGGCATCTCAGAGAATTTCTGCAGCCTACGTTCCTGCCCCAGCACAAAAACGTGTCATTGGAGTGGGAACAGATGGAGCAGCTGAATCAAATTCAAAGGACTACAGAGAGTACACGTCACTTGGTGTCCTCACGGCTTAGGTTTTGCCTCCCTTTTCAGACTCAGAACTTGGATAAGACATCCCCTGGCATATGTTATGGCAGCTGATTTTACAGGCACCATAGTCAGGAATGGATAGCTTTTCTTGTCAGCAAGGGTTAGTGCAGTGGTTCAGTTCAGTTCAGTCATGGCATCTGGCCTCTACGTTCTTTGACTGGGTTTCTGAATTGATGAAGTATTCTATCGGTGAAGCCTGAGCTGGGATAGATGAATGATCCATCCGCACACCAGAAACAAAATCTGTATTTTCTTTCCACACATCAGAAGTGAAGTGCTTCAGACTTTAACAAGCCTTTTGCAAATATGTCAAGGCTGGTGTCCTCTCTGCAAGAGTTCTGTCTGCCTGGGGTAAGCTCAAGGGGTGCCACCTTGGCTGGGATGGGTACGCTGTGACGTCCATTTAGAGTGTGCAGTAAAGCATAGCAGTGAGGTTCAGAGGTCTCGGGCTGTGCCCACACCCAGCTTGCCAGTGTAAGTTTGGTCATACACAGGTCAGCTCCTTTTCTCTATACTTCTCTTGCCCTCTCGCCCAATACATAGATACATCACAAAACTTGGGGCAAGTTTGTCATGGTTCTGTAGGACCTGTCATGGTGGTGTCTGCGTGACTGCTGGAGTACAAACAAGCAGTGAGCTTGCTTTAGTGCATGGAACAGTTTAGGGTTCTTCTCTGCTAGAGTGATCTGCCGTAGACCGAGTCTTCCTGCTTCTGTGAATTGCTCAGACTCCTGAGCATTGTAGTCATCTATAGGTCATTCTAAAATACATTCGTAGCCTTTTTGTGTATGTATTTTCTTAGCAATTTAAGACCCTTGGACAATTAAGTAATATAATTAAGATTCTTAATCATTTTGCGGCTATAGAAGGGAAGCGTGTGGCCATGACCTACAGAAACAGCATTTTCTGGTCTAATGGACTGTTCCCAGGATAAGGCTCCAGGGTGCTTGACTGTGTACTTGAAACTTCGGTGCCCACTTGTTTCTGTCTCTCTCTGACAAGTTGCCTGCCTGAAAAGCAGTTCCTGGAATGGCTCAGACACTTCCTCATGGCCAAAACTCGGTGAATCACATTGAACAGTAAGCTCTCATCCAGCACATTTGCTTACTGAGACCCAGGGCACTCAAACATCTTTTTGAAGCCACTGGTGAAGCCCATGTTTCGATACAACCCAGCAAAACAGAGATACATCCTTCCTGTCTTACACACAAAAGGCATTGTGATTTGGGGAGACACTTTAAACCAGAGCTGTCTGCTAGACAAGAGCGTTCTCTCCCAGAAGGAGCAGACTGTCATTTTAATTAATTCAAATTATTTCAAAGAGAAAACATATTGTTTTTTTAAATGTGTAAGAGTCACGTAGGTACGATAGTGATGGGGCTTACACAGATGAAGAGTTTTATTTCTGTCTGTACTCCTGAGCCACTGTTTGATCTGAGCAGATCACTTCATTACTCTTGCCTCATCTTCTTACCTGTAGAAAGGAATAACAGGGGCACACTTGGCTGGTGCAGGTTTGCAGAAGAGGGATTGGTTTTATTTCTGTGAAGTGATTCAAGATCTTTAAAAGAAAAATGCCTCTCTTGTCCCAGCTGTTACCTTTGTTTGAGACGTTGCTTTAAATGTTCATGTGCAGTATGTCACCACTGGAATCCAAAATCTTTCCTATTTATCTCTAAAGTATTGGGAATGTAGCAAGTCCAAGAGGAAATACAAAAGTGGCAGGTTTGGTGGGGTTCATAGTGTATTAAAAACATCAGAATGCTGGGATTAATAGGCAGTGATTGCTTTGAAATGTCTCTAGTGCCTCCAGGCCAGCCGCTTTCCTCCCGTAGTCTGAGAGAGGAAGCGATTTGCACGTGGGCTCTGTCCACACCAGCACAAACTAAAGGTGAGTTCTCTGCCTGCTGTAACATAGAGTTCCCATTCTGATGGAAGCTTGGGAAAAGAGAAAGATTTTTCCAGTCCCTTGTCATCACCAGGTCTGGCTGGCTGATGTCTAGGCGTTGAGCTGTCTGTAGGACTGCATTTTCAAGCTGGAAGTCAGAGGGCTGCTTTTAACAGAGCCAAGAGAGACGCATCGTTTGTCATTACACCTAAA
>NW_010125680.1:11530-11824 GCF_000699245.1 Pterocles gutturalis | reverse complement strand
TGCTGAAAATGTGCGAGGGCTCACAAATCCCGCAAGGTTAAGACTCCGTTTCTAGGAAATCGGTGCTCAGCCAAGAGAGCTGAACAGCAAATGGTACGGGCTTTTCTCCAGCATGGATTTGGTTGTGTTTTTTTTTTTTCTTTTCAGCTGGTGTGAAGTTCAGAGTCCTTGAGCAGCAGGATGGAAAACCTCTTCGACTCCTTATGCAGGTAAGCCACTCGTGCCCTCCAGGACATTGTCTGCTGCAGGCTTCACCTCGCACTGACCCCAGGTCCTTCTCTCTTCCGGAGCCGT
>NW_010125680.1:960-11512 GCF_000699245.1 Pterocles gutturalis | reverse complement strand
AAAGGCCCTACTTAAAAAAATTCAGCTGTGAAATGCTGAAACACGGGAAATAGATTTCACCTTGCAATGACTGGCTGCTGCTTTCTCTTCTTTTAACTACTCTGAGTCCTCCATTGAGAGCAAATGCAGTGTCTTGTTTGGTGTGAAATGGAATGTGGGCGACGGGAGATGTTACTTCTGGAGTTAAGGCTTCACGTCATTGTCACCTCACTGCCTGGCTCTGTGCAGCTTCCCCCTAATAATTGCTGAACACTGAGAGAAGCAAAATAAGGCAGATAAACCATGCGGAGTGAAGGACCAGGAAAAAGTCTTCCCCTCCAGATGTGTTGCAAAGCCTTAGCTGCAAAAGGGCCTCCTGGTATTCTCTTCAGTCGCTCTGGCAAGATGTGTAGGAAAAGCTCACCTGTGCTTTTGTAACCTCGCATTTCCGTGCTCTGGTGTCGGAGAGACTAAAGGAGATTTTTTTCTGAAAACCAGTGATGTGATGGTAGCGGTGAAGTTCTCATGACGCTTTCAGGAGTGGTTGTGAAATCTCCATTTCCTGGCTTTGTGGCAGTACTGCCATATCGCAGCGTCGCTTTTCTTGCGCTTTGCATCCTAGGAGGAGAGTCAGCAAGTAGCGAATAGAATTTATAAAAAACACTTGGACACTGGGGAGTGTGTGGGAAGGAGTTCACTGCAGCTTCCCAGTTCTTTTGCTTTTTCCATCACTGGTCCAGCCCCAGCCCTGTTTCAGCAGAGGTCAGATTCACATGGAACCAGCACACCAGCTAGCAGCGATTCAGAAGGGAATCCCTTCAACAAATGGCTTCTAGGGCTAAATTGTAATTTCCTAAGCAAGCTGTCTTCCCAGTTCCCATCTTTCAGTAGCGTAGGGGTGTAAGAACCAAAATCCGTCATTCTCTGTGGCCAGAAAACTCCACAAAAAGGAAACCAGACACCAAGGTGAGGCACAGGAGCTGCTGAGCAGAGAATTTGGCATCAGTGTGTTTGTGAGATGAGGTGGATAGCATCTCCAGAGGGAAAAAATCATGACTTAGAGAGCAGAGGCAGTGAGTCATAGGAATATGATGAATTTTCCTTGGACCACTGCAGAAAGATCCTTCTGCTATCTGGAATATAGCATAAGTCATCATATCAAGAGGTAGAAGTGCTTTAGTGGATGTCTCTCCTGGCCTGCTGTTCAAATAATAATGAGCAGAGAGTCAGTAAAGGCACTTTTTTGCTCTCTTTGTGCTGGTGGAAATGAAAAATGGGCTTGTGTCATTGCTGAATATACCGCTTTTGGATAGGTCTTTTGAGAAGACAAGCTAAAAAGCCTGTATTTAAGTGACATGCTAAAATTCTTATTTATGGTACGTGATAATGTTCCTTTCTAGAAATTTCACCGTGGCTTTGTCCCCTCCCTATGCGGTCACCCTCTGGAGCCATGGGTGATGGAAGTACAGCCCAGAACAATTTAACTATAGGTGACTGAAAAAGTCCCGGACGTCCTTTGGGGTGCTGGTAATGGATTCGAAATCAATAATGCTGATTTTGAGCATTCACATTCAGCTGGGGGTTCAGCCAAGTGATTGTTTTTTATATTTTTAAGATAGTGTCACTGGAATGCAAAGTCCAGGCACAGGCAGGCGGAGGGCGGGGGATGATATTTCCATTCCAGATGCGAGTTCATTTTCTCCGGGAAGTCTTACATAGCTCAGTATTTTCATTAGTGTTTAAAATCATTTGTTTTGGAGTACAAGAAGAAATCTTTCTGGGAGTGTGGCTCAGCTGAGCTGATAACCCAGTTGGATTCATCCGTATACCTTCTGCTGGAAGTGTCGTCCTTCTCAGCAGTCGCTTTGAAAAGGGTGAAGCAGAAGAGGAAGGGAAAAGGGAAGCGCTCCATTATGAAACAGAAGATGTATATTATATCAGGGTATATTATAGCTCTGGTCTACAGCAATTTCACAAAAGGAACTCATATTGCCACTTCCCTAATAAGCAGTTGCTGTGTTTTGCTTGTTTGCTTCCATTTATAACAGGGGAGGCAGACGCAGGGATTGCACTGGGCGTAAACCCATCTCTCGTTATTTCTCGGTAGGCAAGTGTTACCGCTGGGTATCATCGCTCTGCCTAGGGATGCTTTTCAGCGAGAAATGTTGCGTCCAAACCTTCCAGCCCACGTCGCTAATAGTCAAAGGAACACACAGGGTGTATCTCCCTCGCAGAGCAGCAGTTCCTATCCTCCCCCAGCATGTTTTCACTTCAAACATACTGCTTTGCCTACAGCTGAGGAAATAGGCAGAAATAGTTACTCGGGTTTTACCATTGTTTGTTTTGGGGGCAGGCTTCTTTGGTCTTTTTATTATTTTTTCTCTTTTTTTAGCTAACTCTCTGTGACCGCAGTGCGATGAGGTTGGTTGTAGTCGTGCAGAACGTCCCATAAATGCTGTGGTTGATCCTTGGCCGTTAGGCTGGAGAATGTGTTTGAAACATGAGCTGATGAGTCTGGGTCAGACATGACTCAGGTGGTACGAGCCCCGCTCTTGCCTTTCTGGTACCAATGTTCATTCTGATCACATTCAGAACCAGCTTCCTGAGAATCTGTTTGGGACCCATTTAATCATAGAACAGAATCCCAGAAGGGTTTGGGTTGGAAGGGACCTTAAAGCCCATCCAGTGCCACCCCCTGCCATGGGCAGGGACACCTCCCACTAGCCCAGGTTGCCCAAAGCCTCATCCAGCCTGGCCTTGAACCCCTCCAGGGATGGGGCGTCCACAGCTTCTCTGGGCAACCCAATATGTGCTCAGGAGTCCGTGTCCTGCAGCGGGGACTGCACTGGGTCTGGCTGTTCTCTGGCTTCCCACAGCCTGCGCCAGCTGCTGCCTTTTTCCTAAAATTTCCTAGAGATGCTTCTGTGGGCAGGCACTTTCTCCTTCTGCTTCAGCAGTGTTGTACTTTGAAACTAACTTGACAAAGGTCTCCAGGACTAATTCTAATGAACTCTTTGCTTGATCACCCTTTCCCAGAGCTCCCCCTTTGCCGGCACTCCGGGTTCATCCTGCCCCTCTCCATGAGCACCAGACAGCTGGAGCAAACCGCTGGTACAGGCACAGTCCCAGGAAAATGGTTGCTCTTCAGTGGGCAAAAGAAATATTCAGCTTTTGACAAAGTAGTGACTGTGTGGTTCTTGCTGTCTCTCCTTTTTGTGGCTGGATTTTCTGCTGTGAATTACAATCTCCTTTCCCGCAGCTGCCAGTTGGTTCCAGCATAGCGGGACCCTTTCACTGGAGGAGGATGTCCTTCCATGTCTCCCTGCTGCCCAAGCTTCCCCTGGCTCTGGAAGTCTTCTCACCTTGGCATGTCTCATGGTCTGTTTCCTGAGATCCACTGTTTCTGTGTGATCTGTTTACTCTTTTGGAGGGTGTTTACTCTTTTGCTGTCCGTCCTTTTCATGCATCAAATCTTGGCTGGACTGGATCAATCCTCTGGACTTCACCTGTCTCTCTACCCTGAAATGCTTCACTGGAATGAGATTTTTCCAAGGTCTAACAAGCTTCTCTTGCCCCTTGTCCAGCTAACATGTCTGTCAGCCTCCCCCGTCTTCGAAAAGATCAATACAGAAACTTTGTGACCATCAGTGTAGATGTGGTGCTTTGGGACATGGGTTAGTGGGTTGGGTGGTGTTGGGTTGATGGTTGGACTTGATCCTTGAGGTCTTTTCCAACTTTAATGATTCTGTGATCAGAGGCCATGAGCTTTCCTAGGCAGAGGCTCCAGATGTGGTCATTCTTGGGATGATGATTGAAATAAAATTAAAAAGATTAACTCAGACAAGGAGAGTTAATTTAAGATGGTAACGAGCAGCCCAGCATGGCATTGCACAGTACGCATCCTGCTCTGCTGGGACTCGGTTCCCTGGCGTGGATACCAGGTGATACCAGGTTTAGCTTAAAGCCTCGCTGAGGGCTTAGCACATTGAAGCACTACGCCTGTAAAAGATGTGGCTCAACCAGCACATGATAGGGGAGTTCCTCGGAGTCGCAGCGCACCCCCCGTGAGTAGTGCTGTCTGCGGGGGGACACCCCCATCTCTCCGGCCACCGCAGCCTCCTGCTGCAACAGGGCGACAGCTCCACACCTTTGTGCAGTGAGCATCACCCGCCAGTCCTGGTGCTTGTGTCTGGTGCTCTGCCTGAAAATGATTCTGAATGTTCTCTTGCCAAGCTCAATTGGTTAACATTTGGGGATGTTGGAGAAGGCTGAACAGCTTTAGCTACCCAGAGAGGGATTCTGACGCCTTGTGAGTAGCAGTATGGATGGTTTAACAGAGGCCAGAGCCATGCAAAGGTTGCACTTGCTCTCCTCAGCTGCCTGAGTTTCTTACTACAGCACATTTTCACTGCTGCTTTCTTCTCCTCCTAGATCAACCCTCTGTCATACGGCAGTGTGGTCCGGACATACCGGCTGCCCACCTACAGCTGTTACCCCAAGGATTCCTGGACATCTCTCTGCAAGAAGCTGTTCCTTGGAGAGCTGATCTACCCCTGGAAACACAAAGGAGAGAAGCAGGACTAAAGACCGCAAAAGAACTTGAAAGACTTGGTCAGAAATACGTATTGAATCCTAATGCTTTCGGACCAAAGGCATCTCGGAGCCAGCAGCTGCTGGATCCCTTTAATTAGATTTTGGTAACATGGGAGGGGCTGAGTTTTTAAAGGCAAGTATTTTTTATACATTATTTTTCAACTTTCCCCTTCCCCTACATGGTGTTTGCTAATGATTATTTTTGAAGCAAAAGGTAAAACCCATCGGTGCCTCATGGAACCAGCATTTATTACCATGGAGGCAGCACCTCCCGAATGGTTTGATGGTGTATAATCCTTCCACGTGAGCTCCCAGGGCCAGATTTAAACAGCCCTTTGGGCGGTTCAGAGCCACGATGCTGAGGTGCATTCTGCCAAAGGGTATTTTGGACCTTTTATGCTTCAGCCTGTGAGCCAGCTGATCAAAACCAAGATAAAGGATCAGCTCGTAGAGTTGTACACTGGAAACCGTACAGCGGGGTTATCTGGCTGTTGATTTTTTCCTTTTGGGTGGGCTTGGAGTCACCCCCACTGCAGCACAGAGGAGATGTTCAGCACAGAAACAGCGGGGCTGGAGGCCCACAAACACAGACTGCTGTACGTTTGTGCCTATGTGGTCTCGTGTATATTTTTTCAAAACCAAATGGTGTTTTGGGGAGAGCTGAGCCCTTAGCTGGCACCGGAGCTGAGATGCAGAGCACACAGCTGCAGACCCCGGGCTGCTCGGGTTGACGTGGCAGCGAGCCAGGGTAGCCGAGAGCTCGGGGTCTGCCAAGGCTTCTTCTCTTAGTCACAGTGTAAGGCAAACCTGGCTTTGCTGAGTCCAGCTCCGGCTGGTGTGGCTGCCAGGGGACTGCAGCAGCCCAGCTGATGCAGCTTGGCCAGCGCAGGGAAGCGAGTGCTGCGCTCCCTTACGAGGTCAGCACATCCCCACTCCTCAGGGACCAGGGGAGAGCCTTGGCATGTGGTGCCTCATCTTTTGCACTTTCTGATAATTAAGGAGCTTTTAACGTTATCTCAGATGTGAGGCATTTACAGACACTTCTTTCCCTGAAACTGTAGACATAGAATCAGAATCACAGAAAGGTTTGGGTGGAAAGGGACCTTAAAGCCCATCCAGTGCCACCCCCTGCCATGGGCAGGGACACCTCCCACCAGCCCAGGTTGCCCAAAGCCTCATCCAGCCTGGCCTTGAACCCCTCCAGGGATGGGGCATCCACAGCTTCTCTGGGCAACCTGGGCCAGCGCCTCACCCCCTGCACAGGAAAACATTTCTTCCCATTATCTCATCTCAATCTCCCCTCTTCCAGTTTAAATCCATTCCCCCTCGTCCTGTCGCTACATGCCCTTGTAAAAAGTCCCTCCTCAGCTTTCCTGTTGCCCCCTTTCAGGTACTGGAAGGCATGTTTCTTTTAGAAGAGTTTTCCTGCGTTGGATGCTACCTCTGCAGTGCAGCAGCACTTGGCTTTTCGGTGTCCCCCCCTGATTGTGTGCTCATTTGGATGTGAGTCTTCTCTTCCTGTCTTGGGGACAAGTTTGCTTTGTACTTTGCTGTTGTGTAGACATTTACATACAACCGTTACCCAGCAGCATGCTTTCTCCAGCTCTGCTCGCTCCTCTTGCCCCAGCTGAAACAATGCAGTATCACTGTGCCCAGCTGCCGCTTTGCACGCCCGAAGTGACTGCTTTAACTGGCAGGTGAGAGGGGTGCTGCGTCCTGCCCCCTTTTCCTCCATCTGGTCAAGGAACCAAGGATGGAGGAGGATGAGGAGGAGGAGGAGGATGTGCTGTGGCTGCATCGCTCAGCTGCATATTCCAGCGGGAGCAGGTGGGGGCAAGGCAGGAAGCCCCAGCAAGGTGCCCTGGGCTTTCGCAGCCTTCAGCCAGCACCTCCACGGGCAGGGTAAGAGTGTCCTACACCAACCCCAGCTCTCACCCATGTCCTTGAAGCTGTCACAGAAGAGAAGGGGTTACCGCCCCAGGAATGTAGACCACTTTAAGACATCCTTGGCCAGATACATTTGGTTTGCCTGTAGCTGCTAAAGCCTTTTGTGGGTCAGAGCTTGATCTGGAGAAAATGAAGCTCTGTAGGCAGGGGCTCAGTCCAGACATTCCTGAGCAGGCAAGCACCAGAGCTGCCAAGGTCTCACTGTTTTCTTGCAGACATCATTGAAGAGAGGCAGCATTACACAGGCACTGCTGCCCAAGGAGGATGTTGTGTTACCTTGATCCAGGGGAGAAGGGCACAGCACTGAAAAAAACCAGTGTGGAAAAAGCCCCCACCAGCGTCTGCCAGCAGCAGGCTCTGGGTGGGACATCGCTGGCTGCAGAAAGTGGAGAGATCTTTAATGATCAGTGATTGAACCTCATGTACAGTTACAGCATCTTCTTCTCTTGGGACATCAATGCCCAAGTGTTTCTCTCCACTCCAGGTGTGAATAACGCCAGGTTGTGATCCGTTCAGGGGATGAATGGTCTGAAAAATATTCCTCACTTCAGCTTAAGCCAGGGTCACGGAGACCCATCCTGACCTGGCACTCAGCAGAGCAGATTTACACTTTACCTCCCTCTCATGTTTCCACTGGAGCTACTAAATTCTATTCCCCTACTTCCTCCCATGCCTGCATAGTTTGGTTTACTAACTGCTGCAAGAATCTTTATTATTTTTGGTCTTGTGAAAATAATGTTCCCAATATCCCGGCTTTTTAAATGCTTCTGTGAGACCAAGCAGCTCACGATGGTCCTAATTATGGCTGTCCCTTGGGACTGAGTGACCAGAGAGCCCCAGGGACAGCACAGAGCCATGAAAACCAGCAAATGTGACCTTCCTATTGGGAACCTGCCAAACATATTCCAGTGTTGGGTCTGTTTACTCAAGGCTGATACTGACTCTGGGGACGGTGAAATATCAAACTGAGAAAAAGCTGCTCCTCAAACCCCAAATCTGCTGCCACACAGAGGACCTCGAGTAGCCCAGCTGGGAACTGACAGCCCCTTGTGGGCGCAAGTTCTTCCGTGTCAGGTGGAACGGGTGCCTGAGCTGTCTCGGTGTTTCTCATACTTTGTGCTCTCCTTGCCCGTGATGGTATCTGAGCCTCTGAGTTTCTTCTGCTGGATATTTGCCACGACTCTCCTTTTCCTTTCCAGTCACTGCTGTGAAATAAGTCTTCCCCCACCCTTTTCCGATTCTGCACAGAGACATGACAACAACTCAGCAGACATCCTGCTCAGGAACGTTTGACCTTATGTCATCTCTGTAATTAGAAGTTGGGATCAGCATCATCTTCCACAGCAGCACAGAGGGGCCCAGCGCTGGCATTTCCTCAGGGAAGAGGCTGCTGGTAGGGGTACAGCTCTAATCTATCCTCACATCCATATTTTCCGTATCAGCCCTTGGATAAGAAGTAGTTAAAGATTTTGGATCTTCTCTGATTCCTACCACACACCCCTTATAGCAAGCAGCAAGCACTCTTTGACAACCATCATTCAAAGACTGTAATCTTGCGGATTTTTTTAATACTGCATTTCCTTATTATTATCATTTCTTCCACTTTATGGTTCCCAGTGCTGCTGCAGCACTCAGTATCCCTCCTTCAGAGGCGTGGGTTTTGTGAAGGAAAACGTGATTCACTACATGCAAAACTCCATCCTAGATAGAAATTCTGCCTTTGAGAAATGCTTTCCTTCCCTAACCAGAAGAGCATGTGACGGTGCTGAAAGGAAATCTCAGTAATTACACGGCACGGAAGGCTCTGGTTATGGTTTTGGGAGTTTTCCCTGATCCTGCAGCTGGACTGTGCCTTGTTCTGCTGGCACACGTGAGCATCAGGCCCACAGAAAGGGCGTTGCACGGGTATATAATCCATATGTTGACTTGCACTCTCAGGAGGGTAAGGCAGGAAAGTCTCCTGCTTTGTCATCACGCAGATAATGAGTTGCTTTCCTTCTGCCCTGCGCTGCCTGATCCTGCTGCCACACCACCATCTCCTTGCTTAACTCCAGCCCTGAGTGATTCACTGTTTGTGCTCAGACCTGCTGATCACACCATCCCAGAGGCACAAACCGGTGGAGGTTGGATGGGGCCTCTCCAGATCATCTGGTCCAACTCCCCCCCCCCAGCAGGGCCACCCAAAGGCATTGCCCAGGACCGTGCCCAGGTGGCTTTTGAATATCTCTGGAGATGGAGACTCCACCACCTCCCTGGACAACCTGTGCCTGTGCCAGGTCACTGTAACACTAAAAAAGGTGTTTCCTGATCTCCAGACAGAATTTGATGGGTTCCAGTTCGTGCTCATCACCTCTTGTCCTGTCGTTGTCTTATGCGGAGCTAGGAGACTCTGTAACTCAGATCTCTCCAGTGATTTTGAAGATTTGCCATCCCATGTTGTCTCTGCTCCCAAGCAGCCGTATTCAGGGACTGTTCACCACTCCCTTTGCCTTTTGGGGGTACCTAAGCCCACTGCAGTTAGAGAGCGTTGCCTCCTCATTGAGGCGGTCACCGACCTGCTTTGTGCCAGCTTTTCTGGACCTGGTGGCAGAGGGAGTGCTTGCTCTCCAGCCAGCCTCAGTGCCTGCATTGGGCGGAAACTCTGGGAAATGTGGAGCAGGAACCCCTCAGGTGGCAGCACGCAGGTCTTGGTGCGGTGCTCTGGGGCTCTGGGTGGGTCAGCAGGGGCAGTGCTGTGGACGCGGATGGGATGTGTCTGGGTCTCAGCTGGTCCCTCCCCCTGACGTGAGCCCATGGGACCACCAGCCAGGTCAGGAGCGTTTGGGTTGTGTGTGCAGGATAAACACCTTCAGAGCAATCCAAACCTCACGTGGGAGCTGATCTGCCTTCCCGGGTGAGAAGAGTGTGCCCATCACCTTTGCATCTGGCTCACCATTCTGCACTGGGAGCGGAACATCTGGCAAGAGTCTGTCCCCTGCGATTCCCAGCCGGCAGCCTCGCCTCCCATCCCTGCCCACGTCTGAGCTTGGACCTGGAACCCAGGATGCCCCAGTTCCCCCTCCGCAGGCTGGATACAAGGAGGATACACGCGCTTACGAATGCTGCAGGCGGCAGAATGGAAACCCTGCCTTCCCAGACGGGTGAGGAGGGTCAGGAGTGGGTGGGAGCACTGGTGGGGGTCCCGCTCTGCACTCCTGCGGGTGGGGGGCTGCACACACATGTCCCGGCCATAGGGTTATTTAAGCATCTGGCAGTGAGGAAATCCGTGAGAACTTTACAACTATTGTAGTCAATCCTCCTACTGATAATGTTTTCAGTTTTTCAATAAAGCATTATAAAAGAGCACTGGGATATTTGCAGTTTAATTAGCAGCGTGCGTGTGTTTGTGTGCACCTAAGAGATGGTGAGGAGACTTGATACACTGATTAAAACCCCCCGGTACCTTTTCTCTTCACATTCACATAAGTTAATTCACCAAGTGCTAAGCAGGAGCAAAGTGCTCATAGAGTAGCAACACACTGTTTGTTTTAAAATGTCACCACTACCACCAGCTGAAGGTGACTTCCTTTCCACTGCAGCCCTGATCTAAAACGCAGCAGTTGGGCTCTCCAGGCCAGGGAACAACCCCTGGCTCAGCAAACAGCCCAGCGTCCTGCTCATCGCGGTGCTGCTGCAGACAGGAGTGCCCGGCAGACGATGGCGATGCTGGCAGGGACAGGAGTGTCTGGCAGAGGATGGCGATGCTGGCAGGGCTGGTGTCAGCAGAGTGATGGCAATGGCAGAGCTGGTGTCGGCAGGTCCACACATGGGTGGGACTGGCAAGGTTCTGCGTGTGCCAGTGGCAGGTGCTTGTGTTTGTGAGTTGGGGGACAGAGATCTTTGTTCTGCTGACAGCTGGGGCTTTTTTGGTTAATTAAACCTTTTAATTAGAACTTAAGTGGATTTTGATGACACTAGAATAAAGATGTTGGAAGAAAAATCCAGCTATTCCGTCCTGGTGAACATGCTGCTGAGCACCTCTGCGTGGCTGCCT
>NW_010125680.1:0-931 GCF_000699245.1 Pterocles gutturalis | reverse complement strand
TGGACGCTGGGCTTGTCCAGGCGGGCTGCTCGTCCCGGTCCTCAGCCCAGCTGGGCCGTCACTTCATCTCCACTCTCTGCACACAGAATGTATCTCACCACTTGTCCGCTGAGAGTGTTCTGTTACGGCCAAGTCACGAAGCCCGTGCGAGGAGGAGTGCTGGTGTGGCCGATCCCATCTCAGCCCTGGCAGACGGTCAAGGTGATGCTCCTCCAGCCCTGGTTTTTCCTGTGGGGCAGCAAGGGGCTCCTTTGTTTTCCGTGAGCCCTGCGCTGTGTTCAGCGGAAGGGGCAGGACAGAGGCGGACAGACCACTGCAGCAGTGACACAGCACAGACTGGGCAGGAGCAGGAGCCCTGCCTGGAATATGGTACCTTGCGGCCACCCCTCCTTCTCACATGAGAGCAGTCACACCCTTGGATCCTTTTCCTTTTCCTTTTTTTTCCTTTTCCTTTCTTTTCCTTTTTTTTCCATTTTTTCTTTTTTCCCCTCCTTTTTTTCTCCTTTTTTATTTTTTCCCCTTTTTTCCCTCCTTTTTTCCCCTTTATTTTTCCCTTTCCCCCCTTTTTTTTCCTTTTCCTCTTTTTCCTTCTCAGCAGTTTGCCCCCAGCTGCCCCTTGCCCAGCTGGCAGCCCCCAGCCCACCTCCCCTCTGCAGCCTGCCATCATCCAAGCAGGCCCATGGCACTGGTGGTCACTGGTGGTTGTCCAAGGCCACACAGAGCCGGCGTGTGACCGTGACCGAAGCACTGTCACCAGCAGAGCCCTGGAGCCTGTTCCTCGGCAGCTGGCGGATCTTGGATCAGCTTTCCTGGTGCTGGGGTGCTCGTGGGCACTGGGCTGCTGGGGGCCTCGCCCTGTGGCTAGGACAGTCTTCCCTGACCATGGTCCTCTTCCCAGCTGCCAAACCCGTCCCCAGAGGCTGTGGCCAAG
>NW_010125679.1:0-1132 GCF_000699245.1 Pterocles gutturalis | reverse complement strand
GTCCCTGAGCTGGTGCTTAAAGGGGGGCTGGGGGCAGAGCTCCCTCCCTGCACCCTGCTGCTTCTGGAGGCTTTGGCTGGGGTAAATAACAGAAAGGGAAAAGAGTAAAACCTGTAATCTCCTGGGTTTCTTGCCCTTCCCTGTTACAAATGGAAACGATTACCTTCTTTTTTTCTGTATCGGGTGTAAATTCAAGTGTTTTGCTAAGAAGAAGTCGGTAAAGTACTTTCACGCACGTGAGCTGGAAGTTAAATGTGTCTTTCTTCCCCTGCTCTTGACAAGGTTTAAACTCCAGTGGTTTTGCCGCAGGGAGTGTGACTGGGCATAAGGAGGGGCTTCCCCTGGGGCCTCTCCCTCCTCAGTTGGCTCCCCTCACCCCTTCACTCCTGCGCCTGCTCTCCCTCTGGCTACCTCCTTTTTCCCAGGAGTTTTTTGGCTGCTTGTTTCCCTCAAGTCTGACTTTCTGTGCGGGTTACTCGAAGGTTTGCTCTCAATGCCAGGAGTTTTTTGGCTGCTTGTTTCCCTCGAGTCTGACTTTCTGTGCAGGTTACTCGAAGGTTTGCTCTCAATAGCTGATATATTAAAAGGTTACAGAACAGCCGTGGGGTAGCTCGTGTGTGTGGCAGCAGTTAAGATGTTGAGTGAGATCCGTAGTGTTTCTTTTTAGGGAGATTCTTATTTCTACAAGTGAATTATCAGCAACTTTCGGCATTTGTTTTATTCCAGCCACTGAGTACCACCTCGGCCTGCTGAAGGCAAAGCTTGCAAAATACAGAGCTCAGCTGCTCGAACCCTCCAAATCCTCGGCCGCTAAAGGAGAAGGCTTCGATGTGATGAAATCTGGAGATGCCCGCGTGGCACTGATCGGTTTTCCTTCTGTGGGTAAGGTCAGTGAGCGTCTGCGTTACCCGCGTGGCGTGTGTGTTTCCAGGTTTGTGGTCAGCAGCGGCCGTAAAGCAGAATCTGTCTTTTCTTCACCTTTCACCTTCTTGCCGTGACTCAACAGAAATTTATTTTATATTGAGAGCTGAAAGTTAGAGCGAGGGGAAGCACTCCTTTGCCTTGTGTGCGGTGCCCTGGGGTAACAGCCCGAGGCTTGGTTTTGCCCAACCACTGAGAAAAATAGGTGAGC
>NW_010125678.1:65383-76917 GCF_000699245.1 Pterocles gutturalis | reverse complement strand
TGGTGTTGGGTTGGACTTGATGATCCTTGAGGTCTTTTCCAACCTCTGTGATTCTATGATTCTGTGATTCTAAAAATGAAGATTTCACTTGAGCAAAATCTAGAGAAGGATGTATTTCTTTTAGGAGGAAAAAGAAAAAATCAGACTGAATTAAGGGAAGGATCGGATGTTAGATTTTAAAGGACTCTTGTTTATGTACATCAACTCTTCTCTTCATGTTAATTGACTTTGGCCACTCTTAATCTGGTAAGTGAGGGTAGTGTCTCAGACAGAAAGAACTGTATCAGAAATAGCTGGTAGCATGATGTTGAGAAGTTTGACAATATCCAAGATGAATTGGTCTAGAAATTGCAGAGATTTGGACTCTAGAAGTTCTGCAATGAAACCAGTAGAAAGAATTTCAGAAAGACTTAGCATGCCTTTTTTGGGTTTTGTTTTTTTTTTTTTTTTTCCCGTTTTATAAGGAGATAAACCTGAGAAACAGAGGACACTTTTGTTTAACCAAACTCAGTACAAAATCCAACCTGGATATTTTTTTCGTTCTTCATTTTGGTATTCCAAATATTCCTGTTCTCTGTCTCACAATTAATATCCTTTTGAAAGACTTTGTTTTCAAGATTTGCCTCCAAGGAGCAAATAACCCTCTGAATCGGTGGGACAAGTACTGTGATTCATTTTGCCTCAACTGATTGCCTTGATCCTCTTGTTTGTTTTTGCTTGGGTTAACTTCTTTTGATACTTTGTGCTGTTCATCACTATGGGATTTTAATTAAATTGATATATTAACTGTTTGGCAATTACAGTTGAAGTATCTGTTGTAAATGTCATGCTGCTGTGCTCTCACCCCAGGTCAGCAATGAAAATGAGATGTTGTGTTTCAATATATTTACTCAAGGAAATTAAAACATAAAATAATTTATGATTTATCATTATCATTAGAGGCATTTATTAAAATTATTTATTACCATGCATCCTGCAATGTTGCATAAATGCACTATGGTTTGTGTCTAAGTAGAGAATACAATAAAAATCAAATGGGGAGATTCAGCTTTGGTATCAGTTCTAGCCCTTCTGTGTGGCCACCTGCTTAATCTTGCCCTGCCCTCTGGAAGCTAGGCCAAAGAAGAGAAGAGGTAGCATTAGAAAACAAGTAGGAAGTTTTAACTTTAGGTCATTCCTTAGAGTCTTACTATCCTAAAGTGGAATTGTTAACATGTGTTTGCTTCATAGAGCTACTACAATGAGTAAAGACATGCTTTTGGATAATTTAACAGTAGCATCATGTATAAGATGGTGAGGATGCTCGTTCTGTATTCAGCAGAGGACAAAAGTGAGTCTGCTGTACAAGGTGTACATTGACTAGTGAAGAGAAAATTCATAGCCAGTTAAGCAAGTACTGTCAGCTAAATGATGGAAGAATTCTCTAGAAAATACATAAGTAAATACATTATTGAAGAAAATATTCTAGCGCAAAACATGCAGGCAGTCCTAATCCCTGTAACTCCTATCTGTTGAAAGCTTTACTTTGCAGGATTAACATTTCAGTGTATAATGGATGCATATATTTGACTACATGTTTCACTTCGGAATTACTTCCAAATTGGATTTCTAGCTCTATTTCAGAGATTAGACGTGTCACTAGCACGTGTAATATGGTAGCGCAGGATGTGCTAGTTAGCATCATTTCTGAGCAAGATCCCGCTGAGACTGAAACCCATTATGCACAACACTGCATATACATATAATTCCGGAAAGTTTAAAATGTGAAAAATTAGGATGATGAGGGGTGAAGAAGCTGAGTACTATTATTGTCCTTTTATAGCTAAGGAATTTAGAGGATCTGAAATACAGCATTAAGAGACTTACTCTGGAAGACATGTAGGAAGTTATGAACTAACTGAACCCAGCTGTTGAACCAACTGCTTGACTGTGTCTGTGTCTGCCCTATGGAACAGGAAAGGTCCTCATTCCTAGTGAACAGCTTGTCTGCATCCTTATTTCACACCACAATCGGGGGCTGTCAGTGCAGCATCACCTGTGTGCCCTGCTTTTCTGTGGAGAGCCCTCAGCACACTCCAGGAGGGAGATGCCTCTGTCTAGACGATTAAAGGGTAAAGGCTGCAAGACACACCATAAAGCACACCTGCCACAAAATGGATATACAGCTAGTAGGGTCCTCCCTCCTGCCTTGCTCTGTTTAACACTTATTCGGTGTTCAAAGATTGCAGTTAAGATGGTTAGTCCCATTGCTTTCTATTGACACGGCTATTTTGATGTTAAGTTCACTGAGGTTGTTAATGATCTTGTACATGTCAAATAATCAATATAAATAAAAGAGAGAAGCTCAGAAAGCAATAAGCAGCACTAGATCAAAATAATTCACTACATAAATTCCTCAATGTAGAGTCTTGTTCTGCATTGTAGTTTCTTGACATTTCTCCACTGCCAGTATAAATACTTCTTCTGTTATGGTATACTGTAGATAGATCAGTGTGTTCCAGTTACTTAAATTTATTAAGTGGGGCAGCTTTTTCAAAATGTCAACTTCTGGCCAAAACACTGACATTTTGTGAAAGCTGCCTCACTTAAGGAATGTGTGTATGTCCTGAATGGGCTGTTCTGCCTGCAGTGCCTTACTCTTCATGTAAGATTCAAAACAATTGAAGGACATATGTAGATTGTTATATTTGAAATTAGCATTTTACATTTCCTTTTTATGCAGTTTAATGATCTTGAATATTAAAGGCTTCAGAGTATTTGAAAAGTGTGAGGAAAATGCAGATTAAAACCTCACCCCAGCAAATGCCAACAGTTAGTGTGATCCTGACCTCCTCTCCACCGACTACCATGGCACAAGGATTTTGTGGTCTACCCATGAACTGACCTCTAACGTTGATTCCTTTTGTGCCCTTGGACAAGTTGTTTCTTGATTTCTTCTTCTGTAAAATTAAAAGATTCATATTTAGTTAATTTTCATGGGCATAATGATGCTTAATTAATATTTATATAAACTTATGAGAGCCTCAGAAAACAGATTCTTAAGGAAGTTATTAATAATCAAAATAAATTGTTTTTTTAATTGATGGAGTGATGCACATGACACAACACTGCTATGCAAAGGAGAGACACAACATCCTTGTTAACAGGATTTTAGACTAATCAAATCATTCCTGTAAGGATTTTAACTTGGCTTAGCTATTGTTTCACCCAGTCAAATTATATCAAACCTGCAAGGAGAACTCATATTCTCTAACGAAAGCCAATGAAAATACTAGATGCCTAAAAAACTCAGACTTAAGTGTACTGGGGAAGTGTAATCTTGAAAGTCTTGATCAAACAGTAGTTGCAATCTGAAAATATGTTTGGCAGAGTTTTGAAACCACAGCACTTTCAAATTGATTAAAGCTGCACAGTACTCTCATTTGGATGCTAGAGTTTAGGACATTTGACTTTGAATTTAGAAGAATACTTTCATATTATCCCCAAACTTAATACGTTACTTTAACATCAGGCTTTTGGAGAGATAAAATAGAATTAAATCAGAACTGGTGAAATCTTTTTTCACTACGCAGCACCTTTTATGAGTCCAAAACATGTAGAACAAAACCAGCCAAGTGTGAAGATCCACCATAGTATGTTTAGATGGATAATATTCTTGCTCACGTTGAGGTGTATGAGTGTCATCGTTACTGAATAGAAGACTTCAGTGTTTACTGAAATTATTTTCTTGTTCTGAGTGAATCTGAGTTTTTTTGCTCCGAGTGTAGTGCTGCTGCACTTTTTTCTGGTTTTGAGTGAGTTTTCTTTTTCAATATACAGTTTCATTGTTTAAATTAGACAGTGCTGCTTATCTGCCTCACAGTACAACTGCACAGTTACGAGCAGTTTAACAACCAGACTGCTCTTGCAATGTGTTCGATGAATAGAAATCAAGAGGTTAAAGCTTTAAGGTGTAAAAACAATAAAGTAGGTAAACAGTGCAAATAATGTTCCTTCCCTTAGTGACATAGCACCCTTTATTAAAAAACAGAGTTACTATTCATCTGAGGGTTACTCTTTATTTCTGTGGCCCCCACTGGCATTCCAGAGGCAAGGGATGAGTTTCTTCAGAGACTTTACGTACACTTCAGAGCTTTTGCAGAAAGCTTCTTGTAAAAGTAATAAAGAATGTAAACATGGTGAAGCTGAAGCTGAAGAATATAAACAAACCCGATTTAACCTGACTCTTAAAGAGATCTTTTACAGTAGTCTCACCATTTGATCACTATCACATCGATTATTCACTGCCTGGTCTTCTGGGAAAATCCAGGTGGAGAAAATGCTGCTGGACTCAAAGCAGGCACTAGAAAACCTATTTGTCCTGTCCAAAAAGAAAGAAAGAAGGAAAGGAAAACTTGACTATAATATGAATGAATACAGTAATATGAAGTAGATGAGTCCAATGAAAGAATATCAATTTAAAAATCAGTATTCAATGAGTTATAAAGCAAGATTAAAGAGAAGATTCTCAGAAAGATGTAAAAGTGAATAAAAAACTGATGTGACTTGGAGTCTTTCACGGAGAAATAGAAGAAAACCAAGAATGAAATACAAGTTTTAATTTACGTGGAAAAGTATCTGCAGAACTGTATAACATTTCTGGTCTCTTAAGTACTTCCTTGAGTAAAATCTAAATATGATCCTAGTGCAACCACTCAAAATGGGCACCAAGCCATCACAGGAAAATAGGCTCCCTACTTGTTTCAGTAATTCTCTCGTCGGGTCCATTATTTTTCATTCACTGCACGATTGAGAATTGAAGCTCAGACCAGACATCATGTTAGTAATTTCTAAAGCTTTTCTCCTATGTAGAAATCACAATAATAAATTCATTATCTCTGTGTTGCTTATTTCGAGTAGAAATATATCTGAGCAACTGACTGGATCCAGCTGCAGGCGTCTCCGTTGGTTTCTCTTCTGGAGCCAAAGACTATGGATCACTTTGCTTTGAAGGAAGTGTGTCGATTTCCATCAGATGGAGTCCAAAAGGCTGTAATAAATGTTTATTTTCTCTGAATATTCATCTGAATCAGAAGATTCTGGGTACTCATAGAAACTGAGAAAGTTCACAGAAGAAAGGAAATACCTGTGCTCATGAGATCCCTAGTTACACTGCAGACACTCAAGTGTTAACTGTTGTGAATAAATGGTACATGATTGTCAACAGCTTTGATGCACTCATATAAAAAACAAACCTCTTATTTTATGAAAACTTTGCATGCTTCAGATAGAGCTAATCAATTTTGCAGAATTAAGAATGAAATAGATTATGTATCATCACCTATAAAAGAAAAATGGTCTTCACCCATTAAAGACTCCTTCAACCAGCCACTAACACATTTAACTCCCTGGGAGGTGTTGCCTTAGGCACGAAGATGTTATCAGCACAAAGGAGGGCTCTGGAAAGAAAATATTCTTCTCTTGAAAAGCAAAGTGATCATTTCCATCTTGAAGAGCAAGTAGTTCTTCACTGGTCATTTCAGCCAATGTTTTATCTTGAAATCTCTCTGTTTAGGCTGTATGGTTATGCCATAAATATATCACTGTGGGTATCCAAAACCACTTGGCACACTGTTTTGCTGTTGCTGAGTCTAAGGAACATCTCTTCACATCTCGTTCCTTTGACATAATGTTTTGTGTAGGCTCATTACAGTGTGTAATGTGAGCTTTGCCACTCTCTCATTTCTTTTTCTTTCAAATGGTCTTTTATTTTGGATGATGGTATGTTATTCACTATGCATTCTGCTTTCATTCAGGATTCTGTCATTGGTTTCCTTGCAAGTACTACGATAGCTTTGCTGTTCAAAAGACAGAAACTAAATACAGTGTAATGCTTGTAGAAGCCAACTGAATAATTTACAATGCCAGTTAGTCAGAGGAACACACTTTAACAATGTGTTACATGATATCTGTAAAATAATTTTCCACTTTGTAAGGCCACATGACTACAGAAAATCAGAACAAAATTTGTTTCATCTACAAACTTCAGTAGTACTGAGAGTATATTTTGTAAATTACCTAATTCTTGTTTATTTTGAGGAATAAAATGTTGAAGGTCTGGACAACTTGAAAACAGCTGTTAGAATTTTCTTTATGGTTAACTACAGTTGCTGTAAACACACGTGTGCCTGAAGTCCTAAACTGAGAAGAAATGGTCAGAAATAGTCGGAGACATACGCTCAGCTGAGAAAGGCTGAACTACTGCTTTCACAATTCTGGCTGCTGGACTTCACCTACTGCTTTCTGCAGCAGCACAAGCCCATTTACAGCTGTGAAAGGGCTCAACCTGATGGAGGCAGGCTGTATTTTCAGTGGAAAACGGAATGGGGAAACACTCTTGCCTAATAATTATTGTAGTTGGGAGGGAACTTATTCCCGTGGTGCTTCTCAGGGAGGAATAGTTTGTTTTGGCTTGTCTCTTCAAGTGGAAACACAACTGTGAATTAAAAAATGGCATGCTGAGTCTTAAGAGTGGCTTTTTTGCTGCTTCCCAGAGAAAAGCGACGTGTAGAAGGCAAGTTGTCATTGATTTTTGAAGCCTGAGTGCACTTTTCATACCCTGATCCTGAATAGTAAGCAGTGTAATTCTGCTCATGATAGAAAGTTTATGAATAATGCTAATAAATAGAGTGTCCACACTGCTGTTCTCCTTCCCCGACATAACATAGCCACCTGCTCCCTACTCTTGGAAGAAGGTGGTAGAAGATTAATTCCACTTTATTTGGAGTACGAAAAGCTAGTTTATTCACAAGAAGAATGTAATCGCACAAGCATTAGACTTCTTTAAGTTTCTTTCTAGTTCTGTTTGCTATAATTAAAACGTTGTTATTTATTAAGTTCAATTACTTCAGTAATATTCTTCTGTATGTTACCTTCTACAGTAGCAATAATTAAAATGCTATCACTATTACTTTAGCACCAGTGTGAATCTAGATCTGGATGGTGCTACATGGAGTCGAACAACAGGTCATTATCATTTGTTTAGTACTGATTTCTTGAAGTAGAAAAAAACCCACTATTATTATCATAAAACCTAAACTGAATTTTTGTAGACCTTAACCACTGAGTGATTTCATAAATTTTCAGACTAGATACAAATAACAATTATTTTATTCACATGCAAAACATTTGAGAAGCTTTAAAGAATGTAAATAGCAATACATGTGTAACACTAAAGGATTGCAGAATTTGAAAAAAAATTATGCGGTGCTGTCCATCAAAAAGATGGGCTCACTCCATCAAACCTGGTTTCATAAGAAGCACCAAAATTAAATCACATGCACAATATACACATGTGCAACTAGCACTTTTGGGCAGGATTGTTGTCATTCTGGAGCCAATGTAAACTCATGGTCTAACTGGTCAAACATAATAGACATAGCTCATTTCTACTCTTGATTTTTTCTCATCAATAAGATCTTGTTACAAAGAAGGAGAACGAAAAAGCAAGCAAACACTGGAGTTTATACATGTTTTCATGTCAATGTCTCCGTCCTTACTTCATGGAAAACCTTGCTTGAGCACTTAGATATTTCAGCTGTAGCTGGATGGTAGGTTGCACTGAGAAGAGTCATAATTTATTGCCTATGTTACTATAACGTAATTTTGCAACAAACCATGAAGGATCCATTGTCATGTCACAGAAAAAAAGTTTTCCTTGTATTTGTCCTCTTGAAATAAACAGGACATTAGGCTTTCTCTGCTAACAACTTGGAGTTACTCTGTAGCTTAATTTCATTTTCTAGGACAATACCTGAGTTAGCATAATAAATAGAAATTGCATATTCCCATTTGTGCATGGAAAAGAGAGTTGAAACAGGGAATATTCAAGCAGTACAACTCTTCTTACCTTTTTTCCTCTGTGAATGAAATTCAACATTGTGCAAATCGTATGCAAGCCCTAAATATCACATATGTTCTATTTTGAGAGCCAATGGGGACTTAAGTTCATAGGTTTTGTTTGGACATGGAATAAATGGATTGAATCCATAAATGGATTCAATAAATGTTGCTCAGATTAGGCTGAGTCTTGGAATGATTTTCTCACTTTCATTATTTTACTCTCCTGTTTGAATGCTGCTTAATAGCCTCTGCGAGGTGTGGCTTCTTGCTCTTGGACTCACAAACATAATATTGAACAGCAAATTCTTTTCTGTACACAGATTTCATTAAATGGCAGTTTTTGTCAAAGGCAAACGGTACTCCCATAGGAAGACATCCTCAGAGTCCCATGAAAGTCATCATCTCTCTCTCTCATCTTTCACATCATAAATAACGTGCTACTTTTGATATTGTATAGGCTTTGCTTCCCATCTTTGCCTGTGTTCAAGAGGGGAAGCAGGAATACAACAAGTGTTCTATTAATAGATGCTATAGCTTAGTGTCATTGCTTAGCAAGGCAAGTGCCTGTCTGTTAAAAATTGTAGCCCGCACAAAAAATACACACACTAGGACAAGTATCATTCCTTTAGCTACCACTAGTCATTGGAGCTAAAAACTTTGTTTCTTTCCATTGCAGACTTACAACTGCAAATGCTCACAGAGCCCAGAAAAAGACTGTATAAAAATGATAGTGTACAGTGAGTGAACTTGGATATATTTTATAAGGTACAGATGCTCTAGTGAGGCAAGGCAGAAAAAATGTCATATTTCTTACACATAAAACAACATTGTGCATAATTTGAGAGGATGAATGAATCTCAAAGGCTTAGAATTAAGGAGCTGTTTGGAAAAAGGGTGCACAAATCCACATCAGCATCCAACTGTACCAATGCAGCAAAATATGAAAATCTTGGTAAGAAGGTTTCCTATGGAAGTATTTGTCACAATTTTTTTCTGTCCTGGAGGTCCTTTACTGAGGGCCATAGTATTAGCTGATGTTACAATTAAGGTGAAAACTACATTTCAGAAAAGTCCTGTTCCATTTGGTTCTGAGATGGTGCATTCCTGTAGTTTCTCTACAGTTTCTCTATTTGCGTATCTGGTTGTCTTCCAATTTCAGTGGAGGAAATTTTAGGAACAAATATGCTTTTTTGAGGTTATGTTAAAACAATCGTAATTGAACTTTGCTTTAAGTAACATAACTTGGGCTTTCATCAGAAAACCTAATTCATTGAAAGAAGTTTCTTTGTTTTCCTCAGTGAAGCACATGCACAGGGGAGGTCAGTTTTCTGCTTCATTGTCAATTTACTTCCAGGTAAAATGGGTGTTCCAGGCAATTGTCTGGAAGTTCATTGGTTCTTCCATGCCCTGTCTCCCAACAGCTCACCACAGTACAGGATTTTGTTGGATATACAGTACTGCCACTCATAAGCATAAATATTGCATACAGTTCTCACATATACTGACAAGGACCCCAGAAATGTCTGTTGTAAGACAGATTCATTGCACACTAAGCATAAAAACCAGTCTTCAAGTATGCCCCCAGACATTACAGTGCTCAAAAAAAGAGGGAGAATGCCATTCATCAGGGGAGATGCTGTTGTTTTGCTACCACTAGTGGTATTACAGCTTCAGTGGAAGCTATTCTGGGCTCTGCTGGAACTGGCAGTCTGCAAGTCTCTAATGGAAGTAAATGATAGACTTCCTGAAGCGACGGTATCATTTCGCTAATGTGCAACTGAAAGTATTCAAGTGAAATCTAATAGCTTCTACTTTCCAGAAACATTGTTAAAATAATTGCTCCCTCTTTTTGCAAAGTAATATTTCATGTAGCGGATTGTCTGAAAGAAAGGTAACCTAAACTATAACAGGAGAATGTAAATTACCCAAACAGTACTTTAATAATTCCTGAGTGGTGTAACCAGAAGGTTTCAACACACCAAGACACTTTGAGTTAAACAGAACCTGCCTGGGGATAGCTGATCTCTTTCCCATCGTCCAGAAGGTCTTGGACTCAGCCCATCTTGCTTCTATTACCAAGTTATTCAGTTTGTGCAATTATTTATCTATTATTAAGGCAGCAGTGCGACAGCTTTGTTGTACTCTGATCTTGTCTCATTTTATTCCCATTTTCACACTCTCCGATTTGTGTGTGTGTGTATTTACACACAGGAGTACTTGGGTAGTGGGGGCATGAGTATATACACATATATGAATCAACGAAGAGAGAGAATACATGAATAAAATATTAGTGAAGTACAATTAAAAATGATTAAAAGCGGAAGTAGCATTTGGAAAACACTATATATATGAGCACATTACCTTTCTTGGCATAAGCTATATTTCACAGTACTGTTTACCATAATTTTTTTTCATTTAACAAGCAAAGAGGAATAGGAAATATATATGAAACAACACCGTAATGTGAGCATTTGGTGTTGTACAGTTCTGATCAAATGGGCAACAAGTGTTTTTGTGGTTTATTTTTCTCAGCCTTCCTGACAACAAGCTTCCTTTGCAGGCTAAACCCTCTGTTGGTGACCTTGTTCTTCAGATTGTCTCCTGCTAGTGACCATGGCATGGAGAAGAGCAGTGTGAGAGAGCATCTCCGCACATTGGAGTGAGAAATAACTTTAAGCCGCACTTAAGCGACGGGCTCTCCCCTTCCTTTCTGGTCATACGGCTGTGGGCCTTACAGTCGCTGTGTTATTACAGCCTGCATTAAGCTGACTGCGCAGCTCACTGCCTGAACCTTTGAAATTTAACACTCTGCAAGTATTTAACCTCCCTAAAATGCTGACAGCAACATTTGGTTTTAAGGTATATAAGGCCAAATTCTTCTCTCCCGTAATTTCATTGGCTGTAGTGAAATTATACCACAGAGAAATTAGTCATGGAAAATCCTAAAATAGACAACCTTTATGTGCTTAAATCACTAATAACCTCAAGACACATAGTGCTGCATGAAATAAATAAACCCCCTTTGCAACTTTCAAAGTGTGTGTCTAATAAGAAAAGTAAGAACCTATAATGTGGCACCATTATACTCAACTGATCCACTTCCTTTCAGGAGTGCGAATCGCTTTAGCTGGCTTCGGTGCCCACGTAGGATCCTTCCTGCTTAGCTCTGTTAGTAGCCCTGCGAAGCCAGCGACCTAAGAAAATAAGAGATCCATTTTGTTCTAATTAGTGTTGCTCTGAAATGCTAGCTTAAATATATATTAGTGTAATATGTATGTATTGTTTTAATTCTGTAGTATATTTATGATGAAGTTCTATAACTGGTTTGCTATGTAATGAAACCTCTATAATCTCTCTCTGTGTAAATCTCCACTGGCCCTATGCAGTCTCACTGAGAGCACTAGGACAACCCAGATGATTCTGATCATGTAATTAGAAGACAGTGGTGCCCATTGTCTGCTCTGCCCAGCAGAGCAATTGCTGGGGAGTGTGCACTAGAAATAATCCCATTTAAAGCGAGAGTCATTACTCCCCTGTGACACCAAGGCAGAGAAGGCTTAAGCTACTCTGAAGCCAGTTGGAGTTTAAAGTTACTGCAGAGTAAACATCCAGCCCAAGGATACCGGTTTCCCCCAGGGCACATTTCAGAGCAG